>NW_008619404.1:0-29158 GCF_000691845.1 Merops nubicus | reverse complement strand
GCGGGCTCTGCTCACCACAACACAACCCATCACACATCTGCTCTTCCAGGCCCTAACTGCCTATGTATGCACAGCCACAAGTCCACTTTACGATGGTACACACCTGTCTCCAATATTTCTGAACCTGTTCAAGTTCCAAAGTCTTCCCATTAGTTTTCAAAGGCACAAGAACATTGACAAGAGCAAAATAATACAAAAGTGAAGGCTCTGTGAGGAACTAGAGTGCAGATTGCCCCACAGTGTGTTGTCTCTGAACAGAACTCATATTTTGTCTGAAATCATGGAGTCAGACTGAATTAAAGGAGCAGCACTCTTACATTCTTACTTGTATTCAATAGTTTCATATGGATCTATAATCTATGACTACTTTTAAGTCCAAGATCAAAGGTTTCCTCTCTATCTTAGTTTGCAGAGAACATGTCTACACTGAATAAAGAATCCTTATATTTATATAATATCATGTATACTGATGTGATTTGGAAGAGTCTCTACATCACTTAACTATTTGTGGTGCTGTTACAACTAGCACCTATTGTTAACTTTTTGACCCTCTTCTGCTGAGAAAACCGCTGTCTTGTTCTTCCAAGGAAGGAGCTGGATCTTCATAGAGCATTAACTGGAAGAAGAACAAATGCTAAGAGGCTGATTTCTTTGGTGTGCTGAGCAAGGAAGAAGAACAATTTTACAATACCAGTCTTTCTGCCAAATTCATGCCTTGACTCTTTCAGCGTTCAGGATTCTTTTCAGGATAAAGTCTTTTGCAAAGGGCACGTTCCATGGATTTATAGAATCTCAGCCCCTATGTCCAAACTCAAGAAATTCTCATTAGCCACCTAAGTGAGGCAATCTGGAACTCAGTATGCTGTCTTCATAAACACTGAGAGTTGGGCATCCGCATGGTATAACTGATCCAAACTTCTTTCTGGAACCACCTGCTTCAATTGCCTACATGAAGCATCCATGAGGGCTAACCTGTGTGCCTTAGACTCCTGAATCTATAAAGGAAAAATCTATGGCACAGGGCTGATCTGAGTTGGCCAAATTTTTACACATAAGAGGTTTTGATTTTGCTTGTTTCTGTCGATTAGCCCACACACTTGCTGCTCTTCCTTATTAAAATGTGAGGAAATACATCGCCTGTGGTTTATTCCATGACTTTCCCCTCTTCTACTGCACAGTTCTACATGAGAGATGAGAACTTAATTGCAACTCCTTGCATAGAAATGACATTTCTTTCAATGTTTCTAGACAGACAATAATGGCTTTGAAGAAATATTTCATTTTAGCTGTTGAAGAGATACAGGAAAGCAGATTGCAACTGAATGGTATGAGAAAGGATTCTACAATAAAGCTACAGTCTGAAATGTTGCTGAATAAAAATCAATAATGAAATGCTACAAATGCTACCCAGACCATGAACTGAAGAAATAAAACAAACAAACAAACAAAATAGTGAGTCTGGAAAAAATAAAATATATGTTAGAAAATACATTTTAAATTAACTTTGTCAGGGGAAGAGTATTGGTTTTGTTCTAGTGGAACCAACTTTGTCAGGTTGCTGTGGGAATCAGTTATAAAATAGCTAAAATAAAGAGCCTAATAAAGACCTGAATAAATATCTGAAGTAACACTATTGTTTTTTTCTGGATAGAAAGCAATGGACAATCCAATTCTATGATTCGTCCATTGGGACTTCTGTAGCCAGAATTCTATAATTCTATGCTATTTTTCCCTCTTGCAAATGGAAAATCCTTTAGAAATGTTTCAGGGCTGAAAGGCTTAGACAGTCATGGAATTGTTTAGTCACAGTTGTTCTTTTTGACTTTATTTTAAAACTGTAAGTCAAATGGAAATATTTGCAAGTTCACAACTGGCCTAGGTGTTGTACATCTTTTTTTCCACTCCTAAAACAGTCAAAGAGCTACGTTTTTTTGATAGGAAACATGCCAAAATTGTATCTTCTGGTTCTGACAGAAAAGTATCAAAGATCTTTGGTTAATATCACTGGCTTTTACTTTTGGAGAATCACTGCTTGGGGTTTGAGCTAATAAGTTAAGGCAGCCGAGTCCTCTTCTAAGTTAGACCAATGCAATTGCACTGGTCTCCTTGGATTTGAAGGGAAAACACAATCTGATCTCTTATAGTTGTTCTTACTCAAAAAAAGATCATTTTCACAGCAAAACTTGGTTATCTTTATGTACTCAGAAGGTGGATGGCATTCAAAAAACTACATGAACCACCTTCCATATAATATTAGGATCGAGGTGTTTTTCCTAAAAGTGTGATGGAGGTCAAACTACAAAAGCAGAGAGAGAACATAACTAAGTAGTGGGACTTTTGACACAGCCTAAGGATATTCTTATTATTACTTTACTACAGCCTTACTTCAGCAACATATAAAAGAACAATGTCCTACATGTAGAGCTTTTTGCAAACTAAGGACAAAATGTTACACACTCTCTCTAACGTGGTGTAAAATAGGTTCATAGAGGAACCAGCATAAAAGCTGGTATTTGTTAAATAACTGTGAAACTGGGCCTAACTAAAGATATTCTTTGAGAAACCGATGTTCCAGGGTGGTTTCAAACTGAGGTATTAAGTGGTGAGGCTTCAGTATGGAATTATGGTTAAAGAAAGGTGTAGCCAAATTGGAAGGGGCCAGCAAATATATCCCATTAAGGCTAAATGAAAGTGAGTTTGTTTAACCTAAGAAAGAAGAAACATGATCAAAAGTGTTTCAGTATACATGAAGCTGTTACACTGGCAATCAACTGTTTGTGAACACTGGGGAGTCTAATACTAAGGGGAAAAAATGTCAATAAAGTATTGCATCAGGATATCTAAGGAAAGTCGTTTTTCTTCCATTTGTCTGCAGTGGTGGAAGTGCTTAATATTGCCTAAGTGTAGGAGCACAGACAAGATGGTCTCCAAGGTCTCTCTAGGCCTGCATTTTACCATTCCACATTCACACAGAATTCAGCTTTTAGCAACGTGTTTTTCAAAAGTGTCTGCTTGCCCCAGTGAATCATTTAAATCTGATCTATATTTTAACCTTGCTATTGTTTCCATCCCTAGATGGGTGAAGTTGACAGAAAGTGTTTGCACCATTGTGTGAAAACCTTGCTCTCCACACATTTAGCTCATTCTCAGACAAATATACAGACCTGCAGGAACGTTATGAATGAAGAAATGAAGTGCATCTTAAAGATCCATCTTGTCTTTAAGGTGCTGTAAATCTAGGATCTGCTTGGCTTTGCAGTGTTTCAGGTAACTTTATTTCAGCTTCAAGAATTCATACAACACAACTCCTCTAAGGGGCATTTAGGAAAATTGCCATAGCTAATAGCTTTTACTGTTTTCAGTGTCTAATAGCATACCTCCCAAAACAGGCAGAACACACATGGCACCTCCTTACAATGACCTCATAAACAAATGTTCAATAACACATAATGAGAAAGTAATGAGATGAGGAAGAAAGGAAAGGTGAAATATTATTAAGAGTACATATGACTACCCAATAAAAGCTCCTACATGGTTTGATGGGCTGAAAAGACATTTTCAGGGGAGGAGTTAAATGCCTACATTTCCACATTCTATTTAGTGTACATAACCAGCTGGCATTCTGCTGAATTTCAGTCATCCTTGTTATTTATAAGCTGCAGCTGAAATGATGCCTAAAACGTCATTGGTGTGTTTGTTTGTGGGTTTTTCATCTTCTCTTAGTCCTTCAGTATTCTAAATGATGCAATTAGTATTTTACAGTTGGGGTTTCACTTTATATTTTATTCATAGTAAACGTGTATCAATAAATACACATGCATACACACAGAGAAGGAGAAAATCCTTTTACCAAGACATTAATGACTTCTGTTTACAAAAGATAATTTTGCTAGAGCCTTGGTACCTTCTCAAATTAGAGAAGGTGGCCTTAATAGTTGAATGTAAAACTTGTTATTGTATAAAATTTCTATTACCATCAATGCACAAAAAGGTTTTAAAGAAACAAAACCAGTTATGATGATAAGTGTATGGTTAGCTGCAACATGATTCCATTAAATCTTACTGCATTGTTTCTATATTGATGCTACTGCATTAAGTTACACTGCGTGTGCACCCCTTCTGGAAAAAATGATGACAGTATACTTCATCTTGGGAGGAGAAGCATGTGCTTTTCTGATGACAAACCACAAAAAGAAAAAACCTAGGCCTTTACTGCCAGAAATGGGAGAAAAAGGATTTGTATGTACTATGTCCCCAACAACTAATGAGGAAGTTTAACAGGCAGAAAATCTCTCTCGTTAATTGCAATGTTGGTAATAAGAAGTGCATCACAATAAGGATCCTTCCTCCTCCCAACCTAATTATGAAAAGTTCAAGAAATCATCTGAATGTGCAAAATTCACAACATAAATAAGTGAAGGGACTGAGAACTGAAGAAATGCAGTAACATATTACTCTTAGCTAGGAAAGTCATGTTTTGCTCCCATAAAATGGAGCTTCAAATTCCAAAGCTGCTGACATCACATTCTTCCCCCAACCCTGCTTTAACATGTAGGTTAACTACCCTAAATTCTGCTAAATATGTTAATCTTGACTGCATTTTAACTCCTGAAATTATTCTCATTCGTATCAATTGTATACCTCCTATCAGCGCAGGCAAAACTTCAAAGGTCCAATTTTACACTTGGATATCTCCTACCTTAATGAGTGTACAAGGTAAAGCAAATGTAAATCAAATTCATTTAGCATTATGAGTGCCACAGTTAAACTGGAGACAGATTCCCAAAACAGTCTCATTACCACAAGAGGTAAATGAGCACTAAGGGCAGCCTAATAGTGGCTAACAGTGACAGTTCTAGGAAGCTTGGAATACTAACAGAAAAATTCTTAGACTCAGTCTGGATGAAGAAAAATGAAAACATTTTACTGTCAAAAGTAAAAAGAAAAGAAAAAAAAAATAATTTTTAAGGCCAAGTGTCTTTCTGACCCAAAATAAAAGATTGTCTTATATTTAGAAAATTTTTAATTTTAAAATTTAAAACTAACTATATGCAGGAAAATTTAGAAGTCACTATTTTAGTTCATTTTAATGTTTTAAAGATGGAAACTTTTAATTTATTCTGAATAACAAATGTTCTACAAGTTTCAGAAATAAGAACATTATTTTTTCAGTTTACCCTACCAAATGAATTTAAAAATCACTGTTTAGTCACTCCATATCAACCTGTATTTTGTTTAGTTAACTATTTAACTGAAAACTTCATGAGGTATACCTTGCATCTGACAAGCTAATCCAAAAAAGACAAAAAACAAAAAGACACTTTTCACAACTTAGTAGCTCTAATAGAAATCTTTCTTAAAGTATCCAACTCTTTTGCTGATCATGTCCCAGTAGAAAGGGCACTGTCATCAATAGGAAGCACACAGGCCAGACCTTTCCATCCTATTTTGAAGTACATAGGGAAGGTATGAGATGGTTATCAACCAAAGGAATAAATAGATCAATACATTCACTCACAATATGTGACAAAGCAAATAAAGGAGTAAGCCAGGTCAGAAGCCAGGTCATTAGCCCAGTTCCAATCACACAGTAGTTGCCAAGGAAAAGCATCATTACATACATAATCCACTTTCTGTCCTGGTCTTGATGCTATCCCAACCAAACCACCCGCACTCATTGTAAATAGAGCCAGCTTTTATACTGTTAACTTTTAAGGCAGGACACTAGATGCCAATTCTAAAGGCAGGGCCCCTGGTGGAAATTTCCTAATTGGTTTTCACCCAAGGTTGGCCTTGAGAGAAAACCAAGAGGAAGATCTTTCCTGCCTGGTTGTGGACATCATCCACATGCCTAATTCAGGGCTTGGGGTTTAGGCCCCAGTACTTCACTAACTTAGAGAGAAACATACTTGGAGTGTGATCTTCCTGAGATACACACTTAAAAAAAGTGGAATTCTATAGAGACAGACTCCTCTGAAGTGACCAGACGTAACATTCAGTCTAACAATCAGAAGTACTTCTCCTCAGCAAAGCCAAATACAGATGCTGACACTTTATTTCAGTTTCATGTTTAGGGGAATCTTGTTTTTTTTTTCCCAAGAGAAGGAGGTACCAATCTAAATAAGTTTTAAAAATTGTGAGTGCATCTGCCACTAAACTCAGAAATTCAAGAAGATGACAGGTCTTGTGATTTTTCAGAACCAGCTCCCTTCAAATAATTTTTGTTGCCTACTTGGAGAGTTTGCTCAGGCAAAACTGGAGAACTTAGTATGTTCATGAGATTTCCAGATGAGTGGAGGCCTAGGAATTCTGGAGAAACCTTTCACGTGTGCATCAGCCTAAAGACTCACTGTATATTTTCCATTGTACATTTCATTTTTTTCTTTTATGACTTCTTCCAGCAGAGGTTAACGTTTTTAAAACTTCAATCTTTGAGAGCAATACTTGTTTCACACCTTAATCACTTTATAAGTGAAGCTGCCTCTTATGGTAGGATCTCTGGTTTTCTCTTAGGAATAAGCATAACATTAGAGTGGGCAGAAAAAAATATCCCAAAACTCAAACTGCTGCTTACTCTTTCCTCTCTTCTCCTACCTTTCTTTACTAGAAGCAAACATATTTAGCATCAAGCTAATGTTACAGCAATACGAGTGAAAAGTCTTTGTGCTTTCACAGTAAAGTGGAAAAAAACCAACTGTCTCAGTTTACAAATAATACTGAAGGGCTCATGAAAGTCTGACAATAAAACAAAGTCACATACAAAGAGCAAAGAAAATCTAGACTCTGCAATTTCAGCATTTCTGGAAACTGAAAGTGGTCTGGTGTGACTTGTAGGATGCCAGCTATCAAACTGTGAGAAACACTACCATGAGTAGCCTCATTCAAACATAAATTTAGCTCCTCAATTGAAGTCAACCAGGTCGAGAACAAAGTTCTTAAAATAATCACTCTCAACGTAGAGAGGGTGCCAACCTTTAAAATAATCCAGTCTTGAAAAGGAAAAAGAAAATAATCACTTACTAGAGTGCTAAGATTAAGCTGTTCAGAGATAGACTTATTTAGCCTACATGCAGTGACACATTGATATGTCTCTATTGCTTCAGGAATTCAAATTAATATCTCTGCATGATGTTGTATCATCCAAGATGTATCAGCTTATTTGGAGTTTCCTCAGGGATCTCTGATCTGCTTTGCTTCTGTGCTTTGTATCATACAAATGTACTTCAGGAGCTGGTTGACAGAAGAATATTGTGCTGGAAAAAATAGATCTGACAGAGTCAAAAGCTTAAAAAAAATGTTTATCTCTTTGGGTCTCAGGGATGCTTGCCCACATTCCCCTGTCTACAGGCTGTCCATTTTTCTGCATGAGTTGTGAGGCTCCCTATACTTTTAGATCCTAGTGTTTTGTAGGTGGCCTTAGCCACTGTTTATTTCCAAAGAATTCTTTGTATCTCACTTGTGGGCTTGAGAGGTAGAAGGCTTCTTTGACTCTTTGGAAACCTAAACTGACTGTTCATCAGCTGGTTAGCTCTGCAGACAGGTAAGTCTCCACGCCACCTGGGTTGCCATGCTCCTAGACTTTCATAGCTGACTGTTCCCAAGCCTCCTGCAAAATTAGGAGTCTAGGCAGAACAGAGAAAAATCTCCCAAAATTATTTTTACAACATTTTGCTCCTGCACATCACAGTTTTCACATTTGTACTCTGTCCCCTATTTAGGTACCTTTTTGGGGTCGGGGTTTTGTGTTTTGGTTTTTTTTTTTTTCACAAGTTTAGCATTTTCATTGAAAACAGCCAGTATAATCCCTGTGCTTTCTTCTCAATTTTCTGCACCACTTTCTCCTTATTTCATGTCACCAGCTCAGACTTGTTTTGAGCCAAAGTATCCTTCTGGGCTGAATCAGAGATAATAAACCAATGCTTTTGTTCTGGACTTATGTTGCCCTACAGCAAAGGCATAAAAGACACAACACGTTCAAGACAATTGTGCCTCTCTCTCAGCACTGTGTTTTTCTCTCAGTTCTGATTACAGAAGTGTAAGGAACAATTACAAGTCAGGCCACATTCTTCCCCAAGTATAAAACCCTTGGATGGCTTTCCGCATATTTTAATTTATCAGCTTTCTGAAGGAACATGGAGTATGTAAATGTGCTCATTTTTATTAGAAATATTGGTCTGTATTGGGGTTGTACCTTGCATTAATTCTGCATCTCTGCAAGTATCTACTTACTTGTAAAGATGAGAACACTTTGGATCCATCATGAAAATTTCTAAAAATGTTCTAATCATAGCTATAAAACAGAGAAAGGTGGAATAGAAAGGGTTGAAAGAGTATTCCTGAAGTGATCAAACTGCCTTGACAGACAAGGTTACTGAAATGCTTCCAAAGATTGCATAGTAATGATTCTGCTTTATTTTATTGCAGAATAGCAGTCTAGGTCTAATTGCCATAAAAATTTACTTCCCTTAGACTTGTGGACTTGAACAGATGAGGTTACCATTTACATCCGGAGATCTGAGTTATATATGTCTCTCTGATAGACTGCTTCATATAGTCTTGAAGTGGTACTGGTTATCTAGCATGATATTAGCTAGATTAGATGAAAGTGGAACTAGAGGAGCTCCTCAAAACTGGTAAAAATAAAAAACCTTCCCTTGGATATTAATCCCAGATCGAGCAGAGAGCCTGGCTCAACAAATCTAATGTTATTGCCAATTTGCTTCTGTTCAACCCTCTAAGAAAAAAGATTGAAAAGAGGTGGTCAAACAAAAAAACCAAAACAAAACACAAAACAAAACAAAACAAAACAAAAATAACAACTCTGCATTTCTGAAATAGAAATTCTGAAATTGAATTCTGGCTTACAAACAAAAACAGGCTCTATTTTCCACTTGGCAAGAAGCAGTGGCTTGAAAAATGCTATGCAATCAGACCAGGAATGGATTTTTTGTAAGAAAAGATCGACTGATAAGAAATACATTTAATTGGGGTTTTTTTAGGAAATCAGGGCAGCTTTTCAACAAAAAAAATCCATTGTTCAAAAAGGTACATGCAACAATATCAGTAGTTTGTTGTACTTGAGAAGATATGGTCATGTTTACAAAGACAAAAACTTCTCTTACAACTTTGGCATACAGGCTTATATGGTGTTTTATAGATAGGGTTTTTTAAGTTTACTGATGTAAGCAATATAGAAACACTCACATTAAAACATGAATCATGGAATCCCATGACAGAACCAAATTTTAGCAGGAGACAATTTCCTCATGCTTATACATACCACAACTTTTTTAGAAGTGTCACTGTTTAAGAAACTAAATTAAATTTCTATATTCAATTGTTTTAGCTTTGCAGCTCTATGGAAATGTTGCTATAACACTGGAAACCATGACAACTGATTCTGCTTTCTGATTTCATTACAAGGTTACACCTTACCTAGGTTCATGAACCCTTCATACAAGAGAGTTAATTAATAATTTCACAACTAAATGTTTCAAAAAAAGTGTAGTTTGATAGAAAAGGACTGCTTCATTTGATCATTTATTTTAAAGAAGTAACCATTTCAGTACTACTCCAGTCATATTGCTGTGCTTTATAAATTGCTGTCCAATAGTCCCAGGTTTTTTTGACGAGAAAAAAGACAAGTAGGAAAACCTCCAGATACAAAAAATCACTTGGACTTCTGGCCTTAATACACACCAATATCTAAACATAGGCCACATTTGTCACACAAACATTTTGCTTTAAGGAGTCACATTTTGTTAATTTTCTGATTTTAATACGCATTTCCAACTTCCTCTTAGTCACCATTACTTGGAAGTGGAGAGGTCTGAAGTTCCTGACATTCTTTAGCATAGGCCTATTTTACTTGTTGCTGTCTTCATAAAATGTCACTATGAACACATGCCAGTGAAGTGCACTAAACATCAAGCTGTTACCTGGACCAGCACCGCCTTTCCTTTTCATTGTGCTCTTGAGAATGGAATACCCTAACAAGTCACAGTTTAAAATTGCTAATCCTGGAAATTTAAGAGTTCCCTACAGCTAAGGAAACAGCCAAATTAGAGGCAGAATTTAAAGCATTGTGTTAGCTGGATTAAACAATTCCTCTCTCATTGTGTTGGTATTTGTAATCATAGTCTTTCACTTCTGAATTACATCTTTTTGGTCTGAATAGGAAGAAACCCAAAAAAGCAATGTAGAATAGGTAACTTACCCAAGTCCCTCGTTTGAGGCACAGGCAGAACCACTCCAAGAAGAAACAGTCTTTCCTAATTTCACTGCTAAATGATGACTGACATAAATCAGTCTATCAATTATTATGTTAGTGCTTTAACAGCGTAACAGATTAAAGAATTGTTATTAAACAGAAGAATCAAATCCAGCAGAATAAACTTTAGGATTACTTTGACTGCATTCTAACAATCTGTCCTCTCCAGTAATCCTTTGCAACTGATGGTTAGTAGAAGCAAAATTTAAGAGTAGTCAACCTTTGGCCTTAAGCAGACAAGACCAATACAACAGTTCATTTTTGGCTGGGAAGAACCTGCAAGTTACCAAGAAGTTTCTGACATTCCCAGACAGTCCAAGCCAAAGTTTTTCAGTCAGAATCACAGACCTTCATTTTCAAAAGACTGTAAGACTGATGCATACATAAGTATTTGCATTCTGACATATAATTTGAGAAAAGACCAAAAAGGTTCAGTCAGAGCAGAACCATTCTTTTTATCACAGTGCAGAATTTAAAATAGCCTCATCTCCGTTCCTTAATGAAAGATACATTTTATCAGCTCTCATCTCTGACTGTGTTTCTTCCTCTCCTATTTTTCTTTCAACTTTGATCTTACTCTCATTTCTACTATTCACAAACTTTGTTTTCAGCACTGGAGATTGCTACTTCTCTTTTTTTTTAAATCCCCTTCCAAATCACTTTCAGCTAATAGCAGTTTCACAGCTGTCATTTGCTTCACCAGGAGAAAGCAGGTGAACCTGAAGTTCACCTGCATTCTAGTGCTTGGGAGTTACAGAGTTTATATCTCTGCCAAATACTGGCTGAGTGAACTTGGAAAGTAGATTAAGATCAATTCACTGAAAACAGTCCATTAATTTGGCTCACCAATTTCAGACATGTCACAATTAATTTTAAGATTTTAACAGTGTAAGTGCACTGATATCTCCAACTGATCCCACTGGGGAATGCACGTGTTAAGTAAATCTTTCAGCTATTATTATATTTCTACAGTTTGTTTTGTGGAGTTTTTTGAGATAATGAGAACCTGCTGCTTGTGAATCCATACAGGCTCTGTGCACAAGTCAAAAACCAACATATGTCACTGTCAAACCATTACGTGCAATCCAGCACAACCTAGTGCAAAGGTAGCTTGTAAGTATTCCTCAGGAGTCTCAACTCCTGAAAGAAGTACAGACAGCTGCCAGCTTCTGAAGAATACAGTAAATTACCTCAGCAAATAGAAAGGAAAGTGGAAGGACCTTGATTATATATAAAATACTTACATTTTTAGTATCAAAGACTTGGTTCATGTATGTATATCTGTCTTGTAGAAAGACAGGGTTAAAAAAAAGAAGTTTCTTGTTTCACTTAGGATAGAATCAAACACTTCATCCTTTGCCACTGGCTTGGATGCAAGATTGGGCTTGTTTTTTGTCTGTGATCTTGGTACAGCAGCAAAGAAGCTCTCCCACGGGTTTCTACCACCTCATGCCTTAAAAAGACAAATATTACAGCAAAATTGATTAGTACCTTCAGAGAAATACAAAGAGTAGGGTGAAATCCTGGATCTACTCTAACCGAAGTTTCATTCCTGACTTTAATAAGATCAGGGCTTCTCTCAGATTCTTTATAACAGGTTAGAGACTTGGACTGCCCACGAGAACCCAAAAGCACAAACAAGAAGAGGTGAGAATGAATATGATACTGCCCCTCAGATACATTTGGACAGAAAGGCAAGTACTATGCTGCTCATTTTGAAAGGCTCTTAGAAATAACTTTGAGGTGTGCACCTATTATGTTACTTCGTGTGCTCCATAATGGACATATGTGTTTAATAGCAACATATTGACCTTACATTTAAAAAGAAACCCATGTTTTTAATCCCTTGTCCAGATAGTGGTTACAAAAAGCCCATTCTACTTTCATTCACCCTGAAATTCAGAAGTGCATTTATTATAAAATATTAATGTCAATGACTTTAATTGATACTAATACGTCAATATTTATGGCTCTGAGTATCAGAAAGGACAGCTTCTAATTACTAGGCCTGTTTGGAGCTCATTTATTGCCCAGCATTTTACCTTAAGCTTCTTTCCTTTCTAGCTTTAGCTCATTGATCCCAGTCTTGCCATCTTCTAAGCTTTATAATTCTATCTTTTATTTTTATGGTTACCTTGAAGGTGTTTATAGACTGCAGAAGGTATTTACAGACTTTGATCATGTCCCCCCTGAGGCTGCTCTTCTCCTGGTCATATATCAGTTTAGCTCCCTGCATGTAAGCTCATATTTCTCACTTTTTTATCTGTGCACCATTCTTTTACCATTCTTCGTATTTTCTCCCAATTGTTCTATGTGCTTCCATAGTATTATAGCCACCATATATAGAAAATGTAATACAGGATAATTCCTGGTTTTGTCCTCCAAGTGCTATGTAAAGTTAAACAACTACTGCACAAATGCTAACCGTTGGGGATTTTTAGCACACCATTGTTTGAGAGTTTGATTTTGCCAAGCATAGCTTTAAAAAGGCCCAGCTCATTCTGGAATCCATTTTAGTGAAATCACAATAGCATTTTGTGGGGCTGAAACATCCCCTTTTTCCTGTATTTTCTGTGGACAAATTATTTTATTTCTGTAGCTTTCACTCACAGAATTCAGAGTGAAACCCAGTTTTCATCTGGGTTCTCACACTGCTATATTTCAAAAGCAAGCAGAAATATCAAGAAAGAGTTTCAGTTGGAACTCACACCTTTTAAATACATGTCTAGAGCACTGGCTTTTATGTTCAGTAACCTGGTGCACTATGTTATCAATATTAATGGCAGCTTTTAATTTCAACAGAAATAAAGTCAGGTTCTGGAACTGGGCAATATCCCCTGGGTAAAACAGGACTCCTGGGTGCTAATGACAACTGAAACAGGACTTTTTGTACTGGCCTTATTTCTGTTAGAACTTGTCTGCCAAGTAAGTACACTTTTCAGTAACACATGACTACTGTCATTGCTTCTGTATAAAGCAGTTAACCATGAATCCTTTCTTTCACTACTTTCTTACACAGATTATGCTTATATAGGCTGCTTTTATCCCATTAACCTTTCATACAGCTTCCCAGCTCCATGTAGGATTACAGTTTGAAAATCTTGCCCCTCCTGCTTAGAATTTTATCCCTTGAATACTTCTGCTAGTTTCATGAAGTAAAGCACTACTCAGCTAGAGTGAAAAAAGAATAATTAAAAAGATGAATTAATATTCCATATTATTTTCAGTATTCTGACCAATTACAGCTGACATAGATATTTTTATACATTTCAAATACTTTTTTTTTTCTGCAGATAGTAAAAGGGTTTTTTTATGTTTTCAAGAACAAAGTAACACCAGTGCTCTGACAACTTACATGTACAAAATTATTACACAGTGAAGAACACCATTTAGATTTCAATGTTTTATGTAAATAATCCAATTATGCAATTAAACAAAGCCTAGTTAACTAGAGCTAAAACACATGCAATCAAACGGTGCACTTATTAGGTAGAATTTTAGTATGCCATCTCTCTCATGAGCATAATTAGGTTGCAAAATGAATCTGTATGTAAATAAGTGGAGTTCTTGTATTTGAGGATAAACAAAACCCAGAGATGAGCCATCATAAATTTAATTACATAAATTCATCATTTATAGAGTAGGTTCATAAATATGTTTGAAAACATTCCATTTTCAGGCCAGAGACTAATGAAATGTTTTTTCTCTACCTTGTCTTTTCACATGCTATGTTTAGAATGACATGTTAAAGATACCTATGAAAATGCTTGGATATAATTTACAAGTCATCCCCCTTGGTTTTCTGCTACTAGATGTTCTAGTGGTTAGGGACATGTTGGGAGGAAGGTTGGACTTGATGATCCTAGAGGTCCTTTCCAACCATAGTGACTCTATGTATGAATCTATGGTTCTATCTTTACAGTAGTAAATTCTGATGTTCACTGGAGAAACTAACTCAAATACATTTATTTGGCACACTTTTACACAGAAATAATTTCGTTTTCTTTGGGACCCACAGGGACCAGTAAGAAACTGAAAATGAAGATACTAAGGAAAGGACTCTCCCCACGTTGTTTTTGTTTTGTTTTCAGTTTGCAGCATGGAAGACAGAAGCCAGTTAAATCAGCTGTCAAACCCTTTAGAAGTTTTCTGTCTTGCAATCTACAGTCAGGAGATATGTTCACATGGATTCAAAATCCTGCAAGGCTACTGGTTCTAGGTTGGGTTTGTTTTTCTGTGGGCTTTTTCCTTTAATTTTTATGGCTGCTTTTTGTCTTTTGATTACAATGGAAAATTAAACTGAATAGTGCATGGGCCATAATTACAGTAGTAATCCACTTCATATCAATGTCTTGCTGGTTTATCCATCACTAACAATGGAAAACACCCACAGCACCCACTCAGGCAACTTCTGAGTGCTTGTCTATAGCTGGATAGGAGCTTTTATGAGATTAAGCCTCCCACTGCTCTTTTGTACTCTACCTCTTCTCTAGAAGTACATAAATTCACTCCTGCCTATGTTTTTAATCAAATTCATGACCTTTAATTTCAGGTGGTTGATTTTGTAAATCTTCTCAATTTTGTGCCAATAACAAAGCATTTAAAATAAATAATAGCTAGGAAAGCAAACCTGCTTTAGGTCATTAATATTACCTTCTGCTCAGCAGTGGGTCAGCAAGGGTTTTTTTTTGTTTGTTTTGTTTTGTTTTTTTTTTCAGAACTGACAAGTTCTAAAAATCACTCCCAATAAAAATACTAAACCTAACTTGGAACAGACTGCACAGGGAGCCTGTGCACAGGTAGCCCTCAGCCCTGGGGCTCATTATGAACATTTTTGAGAGAAGTTATTCAGGAGGGAAAGGTATGAGATAGCCCGGTGTCAGGCTGGGGGTGTGACCTCTGCCTCCGCCCCACTCAGTGCTGCTGGAAGAGCCTCTGGACACACTCCAGGCTCTTGCTGGCAACGGAGCCAGCACAGGTACCATGGCCTTTGCCCCTCTAACACAGGGGTCCAGCCCTGCTCAGAGGATGGGCTAATGGGCTGGGTTTCACCGGCAGGATGGGCTGGTGGGCAGCTGCACGGCGCCAGGGATGCAGGTGGCCTTCAACCCAGAACCGCCAGGAGCCAGCCACGGCCGATTCTAACCGGTTCCAGCCAGCCGCTGGCAACGGCCCGTCGTGCGCCAAAGCGGCAGCGAGTGAGGGCAGGCGGCGGGCCCTGAGGGGCTGCCCGGGCAGTGAGCAGCCATGCGTGATGGGGAACGACCAGGCCGGGTGTCTGGGGCTCCGTGCTCCTGGGGAGCCCGTGGGGGTTGAGCTGAGGAGCTGGGCCATTTACTGTCACTGGGCCTGAAGCGTCACCTCAGGGAGCAGCTGCTGCCGGGGCTGCAGCAGACCTGGGCTGAGAGAGGCAGCTGATGGCCTGAGGTGGCAGATCTCACAGAGGGGACCGAGTGGAGCGCAGATTGGGACCTCCTGTGCCTCTTGGAAGGATTGGCCTATGCAAGGGTGGAGGTGGTTAGGAGGAGCAGGTGTGGGAGGGATGTGTTAAAGAATTGCCTGATCTTGTGAGTCCCACAAAGACGAGAACTCTGGAGAAGACTGAAAGGGGACCTTACTGGTGTCTACAACTACTTAAAAGGAGGTTGTTGTGAGGTTGGTGTTGGTCTCTTCTTTCAAATTACTGATGATAGGACAAGAGGAAACGGCCACAAGTTGCACCAGGGAAGGTTTTGATTGGATATTAGGAAGAATTTCTTCACTGAGCGAGTGGCTAGGTCCTGGATTGGGCTGCCCAGGGAGGTGGTGGAGTCACCATCCCTGGAGGTGTCCAAAAAACAAGTAGATGTAGCACTTGAGGCTATGGTCTAGTGGTTAGGGAAATGTTAGGAGGAAAGTTGGACTTCATGATCATAGAGGTCCTTTCCAATCATAGTGATTCTATGAAAGGAGATACTCCCATGGAAATATCAAAAATGTGGAATTTGTAATGGATGAGGTTTCAGTCTGTTCTAACGTTCTCTAGTGTTGTGCAGGTGTTAAGCCCTGAAGGTTGTAGTAAGACTTCAGGTTGTGGTGTTAAACTTGATAATTAATGTATGGAGGTGAGGGTTGGAGTTTGTGAAGGATACATGTTCAACCTGGCGTAATCATCTTGCTTTGCTCAGTGTCTGGGTGTGAGTTTTCTCGGGTCAGAAGATGAGTTTTCTAAAACACATGCTCAGTTTGTGAATGGTGGTAAGACATTGTGAAAAATGAAGGGATGTATTCTGAGTGTCACGCAAACATCTTTAGCAAATTGACCTTGTTCTCATCCAGATATCCTGTGACTCGCTTCACCGCTACCAGGCCATTCAGCTAATGAATCTGTACATAACTATCTAAGTTGATTCCTACTTAGCTTCTTCAACTGGAAGCTCTGGTGCTTCAAAATACTTCTTGCATGCCTGTTTAAAGTGCATAGAAAACCCATGCTAAAGACTAAAAATACACCATCTGAGAGATTAATAAACACGCATTCATTTGGAATAGACTTTAAACCCAGCAGAGGTCAGCACCATAGTCTGCAACAGGGCTAAGGAGATCTAAAGACACCAATTATTGTAGTCATGCAATTAAATAACGGAGACCTGACAGTATGACTGATAAACAGCTAGAAAATGAATGAGCAGGATGCCTGTCTTCCATCAAAGGACTGCTAAATGTCTGTACAAGATACTACAGAATACCCTGGCATTATGTGCAGACCAAAATACTATTTAAAGATTTGTGGCATGAACTGAACACACAGTGTTGCTAATGACTGGAGCTTGTGTGCCCATTGTGTATGGATGAAGTAATTAATCATTTAAAAATTACACAATGTGAGATTGTAATTAATAAAAGAATATACAATTTAGTGTATGAGGGAGGGGAAACATAATTTGGATCCTTTGTATTCAGGATGCCAGACTGGAGGAGTGCTTTTTGATCTCTTAAAGTTTTTTTTTGTCGCTGTACAACATTGTGCTTGCTGTCTGTATGATTAATCCAGTTTTGAGTTGCCTCAAGTTTTGTTCTCATCCAGAGTGAAAGAAAGAGCTTTCTGAAACACATAGGATTATAGCAAGAATTTGGAGCGGTGTTTGTCTGTCCCAGAGTCAGAGTCCTTTGGTGGGTAACCTGCAGATCTAACAGTTACCAGGTGTCTCTGGGGCTTTTACCCAAACACATTTTCACAGAACTCTGGGGAGCCTGTGCTCTGACCACATTTTTAAGAGAGATCCATGCTACAAAAGTATATAGTCTTATGTTTCCTTTGGGGAAGAGACGACTTACTTTAGGGCAGAGTGAACATCCCTTCTCATGCTGGCAAATACTACTCTGCATTCTCCCACAGAAACTGAGAGAATATTTGATGAATTAAAGCTTCAAAGAGTCAATCTGTGGCCAGTTGTCTGGCACCATCTGTGGGTGTGCAGTGGGGAAGCTGAGTGAAGGTATGTAGGCCTTTAGAGTAGGGCCTCTTGTTGAAATATGAATGGTAAAAATAATACAGAAAAGGACTGGGATTTTCCCAGACAAGTAGGAGGTTGGTATTGGAGTCTTCATCAGCAGTAATGGACTCTGATCCTTTCAGGGGGCCTTGGATCAACTGTGTATACTATCCTAAAGAACCTTCTCAATCATAATTCACAATCATGTTTCTGTGCAAAGCAACAGTTTGAGCTCTTGATTTTGTTTGACTCGTATTTGTAAATGGTCATCTAAATGAGCTGCTTTCAACCTGATGAACCTCTTTCATAGCATGTTCTAGAGCTCCCAGTACTCTCCTAAATGTCTTAAAGGGTAAATATTTCTTTGGGGAACATTAGCACCATTAGCAACAGCTTCTGCTTTTCCACTTTCCAGGAATTTAATAACCTTCAAATGCCTAGACTTCAGAAAATGTCAAAACATGAGCAAAGGGAAACAGACATTACATCTATTCAATTGCAGACTTGGGATATCACCAGAAACACGAGTTTGTCCCGTGCACTGAACAAGAAGGTTGATGGGATTAGTAAACCTGACGCCGTTCATGTGACTCATTTGTCTGCTATATGCTTCCACAGAACATAGGACATCTAATAGCTGAATAGAGTTGACTAGTATGTAAGGCAGTAACGTGCACAGTATCCTTATTTGTTGGTGGGTTTGTTTCGTTAAGCTTCCTCTTACAAACTAACCAAATCCATTAAAGCACAATTCGACAATCCTTGCTGTTTTTTCAAGTAAATTTATGTTTGTATGTAAATTCTAAAACCAGCAGTGCAAGGATTGCATCTTGCTGCCGCTGCATGCTGTATCTAGCAAAACAGAGCCCTTCCACCAGTAGAGATCTCAAAGCCCTGCAAGAACAATAAAAAAAACCAAGCACCACAAATGTTATGCAGTCTGAGTCCACTCCCTCTACTGGTGGATATGTCTTCCTCTGTCTGTTCACTAGCAAAATCAATCACCACCCTAAGGAGCAACAACAAAAAGATCTATAAATGTGTTTTAGCAAATAAGAATATGGGCTACAGAGTTTTAAAACATTTAAAAGCAAACATCCTACCACCTGAATTATACAAAATTCTCATCTAGGGGGAAAAAAAAAAATCCAGTATAAAAATAGATTGGCCTCTCATGCAAGAGATAAGACATTTCCAGCACATATTGCACTCTAGAAAACTGCAGCAAAAATGGTCAATGTGAAATTATAACAAGCTCTTGACCTTCCCTGGCCCTTTATGCATTTTCATGAAATGATGTAATTCATTATTTCCACTGATGTGTGCAGAGCGGTGGGCCAGCTTACTTTGTATTCATTTATTCAGTCCTGAGTAATCTGTGTTTAATAGAGTGCTGGAGTGTGTCAGAATGAACAATTAAACCTGATTGTTACAGAAGACAACTTGCCATTATTGCCAACAGTAGTTGTATGCGCTTTATTTTTTTAATAAAGAAGGTGTGTCGCAAGTTCAGCCTATAATTCCCATATTAAAATTGTACACATTTTTATTTAGAATGCAAATCTCTCTCACACTTGGGACCACAGTATTTTGCATTGAGGTCTCATTTGATTGATGATGCAGGCTGTAATTCTTTGTCAAGTGTGTTCTGCAAGGATAAGCAGACTGGGAAGACTGAACCAAGTACTAGGAAAGGAATGGGATGGAGAGATCAGCTATCCCATCAGCAAGCTGGAAAGGTCTGAAAGAATAAATTGTACAGTGCAGAAACTGAGTGGTTTTACTTCTCAAAGGGACAAAAATGGCAGCCTGCTTCAGGGGTAATACATTTGATAAATCCCTCAGCCTGGTGGGCAGAGAGAAATGTATCCAGGAGAATTTTAAATTAGTGTGGCAGAATATGTACAGGGGATCCCAGGGAGTGAAAAATCCATGGAAGAAACATTCTAGTGAGAATTATGAAAGAGTAAGATAGCGTGTATGATTTTTGTTATGTTCTTCTCGAAGAAATCCTAACCATTTCAGTGTGACCCATAAGGTCCTAGAGGACTAAAGTCTCCCTGAATAGATCTTTTGTTCAGCCGGTGGGAGTCTGTGCCTTCAGGGTAGAAGTATCTGAGTTTTATGCTTACTGAAAGTCTAAAATTTCAACAGTATGATTACATTCATCTTGGATTATAGTGTTCAAATATACACATGCATATTATAAAACTCTTGTGACAATTTGGCTTTCCTCTTGTGGAAAGTGCAGAGATCTCCATGAATTCTGTGAGCAGGAAGGGTCAGCAATTGAATTTATGTCAAGAAATGAGCCTGGTAAAGGGCCTGCGTGGTCCAGATTTCAACTGTGCAAGCTGGATGTGCATACAGGTGGCTTTAGGTGTCTGTTTGTGTTACTGTCTGGTGTGATTCATTCTCTGTGCCTTCTTCACTTTGATAGTTACAGCAGAGCTGCGTGCCAGTCTGTGCCACCCTCGCAACAGCTACGTTAGGAGCCTTGGCTGGTTTGGATGAGTTGTGCTCATTTATAGCAGCTGTCAACACTGAGCCAGCAGAATGTCATTGTACCCATATACATGCACTATCCTCATGCCCCCTCTACATGCACAACTGTGGTGCTCAACGTGTGCTAAGGCAATGAACAAGATCCTTCAAGAGCTTCCACTGCACTGCACCACTGGCCAGAGCAATAGCAAGAAGAGAGGAACTGGAAATATTTGGGGCCAGACTCCCACAATGGCACTCTGTGTCCTTTGTCCTTTTTAGTAAATGGGACAGTGGCTTTTGGAAAATCTGGAGTGTCTCATCTTTCATTTTTATTTGCATAAGCTGCTGATGTGGGTCACACTGTAGTGCCTGCTACATGAATGAAGGTGAATGTGTGGAGGCAAACCAGATCACCTAAGGTTCAGACATTGGATTAAATATCATCAGATGATATCTCAAGTAATTGCCAACCACACTGTCATTTCTATGCCCTGTACATTATAAAGAACTAATGATCAAAGCAGGTTGGAGAGGTGGGGGTGAGTGAAAAACATGGAGAACAAATCGTTTGAATGATAAGTCACTGAATGAAGATCTGTTTGCTAACAGTTCCCTGCCCTGGGATGTTCAGAAGGAAAGAGAAGATATTTTGTGGCAAGAAGCAGGTGGTTGGAGGAAGTTCTAAGAGTCCTGTGATTCTGCCTGATCATCTGTGCCTGTATTTGCTCCTGAGTGCAATGAAGCCTGATAAAGTAGCAGCAGGAGGAGTGTCTGGTGTTTACATGCTTATGCATGTAGCCAGCTATGAATTTTTAAGACTGCAGAATGAAATTCATTTTGTAATAATGAAGATTTTATCTGAGGTAACAAGGAACACAGTGCTTCTGTTCAGAGGGATGACACAGATAAAGCAAGCCTGCAAGTAACAGAACTGATAAACATGAGTAGGTCAAACCTGTTCTGTGAACACTGTGAGATACAAAGCTATGAGAAAGTAAAAAAGTGCAAAGTCCTTATCAGCACAGAGAATAACATCTCATGCATAGAAAACCATAGTTCTCAATCTTTTCCATTGGCTTCAAGAAAGTTACAGAAAACAGCACTAGAGAAGCTACAAGGTACGTTTTATATAGTTATCAAACCAGGTCAAAATATTACAGACAATTAGAAGCAATGTGCTAGATGAGGCAAATAGCTCTTCTACAATGACTCCACCTGCCATTTCTGGTTATTTCATTGTTGGTTCTTGCAATGTCTTCACATACCAGTATCCTTCAAGACCTAGTATCTTCTCCCAGTGGAAAATATTGCTCCTTGAATGGTGTTGATGTACCAATTAGTGCAGATTATGTTTTACAACTGTAAAACCGCAAATGTTTCTTTCCTAATCTAAGGATGGTTCCTGCCTCCATCCCAAAATGCACATCTGAATCCCTAGCAGCCCATAGACTATGGAGATGGCAGGAGTTGTAAGCAGATTTCTTTCAAGGTAAACAGCAACTCACTGTCTACTAGATTGTCCAGCAAAGATGAATTCACAATCATCGGACTACATACTGCAAGCTAAAAACACAAGAGTGATTAAGGGTTTTGTAAGACACTCATGCATCTAGCAGATTAGCAACAGTTGTTTAGAGCAGGTGTTTTGTTAATTGTGTTTTATTCAGAACAGCACGCAGTGTTTGAAATGACCCTTAAATAGCCACCTCACACCAGTGAGAAGATATAGTCACTGAGTTACAAAATAAAGCAATGGGCAAGGATGACAGTGGCCCAAGACCTATTAATTTAAAGTCATTTGCCAGTGCAGCCTTTTTTCTTATGCCCCAAATCTTTGATTCTATTTTTAAATTTTCTTTATGGTTTACTATTTTGCAAAGTAAGCTACATTGCTTTTAAGGAAGCTTGTAAAATGATTTTGAAGCAAGCTGTATGAGCACAAAAGGTAAAAGTTACATGAGACAGAGACAAGAAGCTCTTTATTAATTTCTTTGTTTTTTCAAAAGATAAGTAATGCTATATTTAAAGCAGTTATTTCCCCCCACACCTCTGACGTGTAAAAGTACTTAAGCCTCTGGGTGAAAGGGATTTTAGACTGCCACAATACATAGTTCACAACATTTCACAGAACGGTAGGTTTTGGAAAGGACTTCTGGAGATCATCTAGTCCAACTATTCTGCCAAAGCATGTTCATCCACGTGGTGGTTCTGCCCCAGGGGGGAACCGGGCACCACGTGGCTACTCGCTCACCCTGCACTCCCAAACAGGAGGGAGAAACGGGAGAAAAAATACAAACCCCGTGGGTTGAGAAGGAGCAGCAGACAGCAGTAACAATAGGTACAACAATGTCAAACAAAGGGTACAAGGACAGAGGTCACCACACAGGCTCCAGACGGCACCTGTGGCTGCACCCTCAGCCCCAGAAACCCCGGCCCAGGAGCCGCTGCCGGCCACAGGCACGGGGCCAGTGTGGCAGGGGTGCCTCCCGGGCTACAGCTCCCACCAGCCTCAGGGGAAAGCCAACCCTATCCCTGCCCAACCAGGACAGCCTAGATCAGGTTGCACAGGAATGAACCCAGGCAGGTTTGAAGGTCTCCAGAAAAGGAAACTCCACAACTCCCCTGGGCAGCCTCTTCCAGTGCTCTGCCACCCTCACAGTAAAGAAGTTTTTCCTTATGTGTAGGTGGAATTGCTTGTATTTTAGTTTGTGCTCACTGCCCTTTATCCTACCACTAGATTCAGAAACATGGTGTAGCAGAAAGCATGCTGAAACAATCACAGTTACTAGCAGGTTCCACAGTCTCCTGCTGCCCAATGCAACACCCAATACAGAATGACATTGTCATTAACAGGCAGATCAGCAGCCAGATTCACCCTTCCACTACCACATCACACACCAGAGATGCAAAGTGCCAGACAACCAGAGGGAGGACCAAGTCAGTGCACTCACCCACCATAGTGGACAAAGAAGAGAACAAGCCATCCAAGGTGCCAATCCATGGGAGATGGAGGCAGACAGACCATGAGTCTAGTTATATAGTACAGATTCAGAGACAGCTTCATGTTCTGTCCCTGTCATCCTGAGAACTCTACTTGCCATGAAGAGCCAGGGAGCCTTCTCAATAGCCAAAACCCACACACAACACATGCACTAAGTAGGCAGGCCTCACAAGCCTACAGCTAGCAGAGTCAGCTCTTATAGAGGTGGCTTCTTGCCTCACCTCCAAGTTAATGTGGAAGGCAGGGGCACCTGGTGGTGATCTCCTAATCAGTTCCCAGCCAAGGCTGGACAGACCCCGGATGAAAACCAATCAGGAGGGTCTTTCTTGCCCGGTTGTGGACGTCATACAGATGCCAACCCTCATTCATGGCTGAGGCTTTAATCCCCAGCACTTCACATGGCTGGTGGCACAAACCAGAAAGGGCTGGTGAGGCACTCAGCTCTCATTGCAGCACATGGCCACCAAGGCAGGTGTCACTGACTGATTTTCTCCACTGGCCGCCCAAGGGTGGCCAAAAGCTCAGGCCTGGGGACAGAAGGGACATCAGCCAGGTCCCAGTCCTGCAGGCAGAAATTGGTGAGCAGCCTTGGGCAGTGCTGTCTTGAGAGAGCCTCTGGGTAAGGCAGGCTGCAAGAGTGTGGATGCAAGGCTCTTAGCAATGCAAAGGCTGAGGAACAGTGCGACATCAAAAATCACAGGATAACAGCAGTTTAACTCATGAATTGAAACCAATTTCAACAGACTGCCTGAGAAAACTTAAGTTCACAAAGGAAGAAAACCTTTTACTTTTTGTCTTTTTCCACCCAGAATATTTTGATGTGTCTCTGAATTGTGTCTTCAGAAAAATTTTCCTTTTAAAAATAAATAAAATGGAGACCGAAAAAACTAAATGCTTGGAATTGAATATTTATTCAGTCTCCAATTTTTTTTCACATTTGTTTACTTTGTTGCCTGACAAACAAAGAAATCCATTTTTCACGCAGCTCTAGTACAATATTAATCATCATGAGTACAAACAGCAGAGTCTAAGCCCATGTGTATTCATACTGTGTTATGCTGCTTCATGCTTCTGCATACTGAGTAGTAGCTACTCCAGAAGTAAAGAAAATGAGGCTGTGTGTGATTGAATGTGTGAATAAAGCTGGCAGTTTCAGGTCAGTTAACTACTCTTGGGATCTCAGATATTAACATTGTTATTTTGGCCTAAAGAGATAATAACAGCAGTTCTCTTTTAAATGCATAAACCTCACTCTTTTTTTTTTTTTTTCCTCATTTTTTCTCACAGGTTTTCAAACATTACTTCATGTGACTGAGCGCTCATTGCAAGGTAAAGGAAGAGACGTAGATTATAACAAGGCAATACATGTGGAAAACGCAAACCAGCTTTGATGTGCAGGCATAGAAAGGTTTTACAGTTCAGAGAGTTCCTGGAAGTGTGTGAAGCAAAGAGGAAGGTACATTGCCTCTTCTGTGCTAGGCTGCATTCTGAGAGCCAGGAAGGCTTTTCACCACAATGCTGAACAAGAGGATCTTCAGGGGGAAAAAAAAAAAACAGTAGGGTTTAGCTTTTGAACAGTATGATCTGCTTTTTACAAACACAGGCCACTCTATCTTTAAGCACAGAGTTGTAAGCTAAAATAGTGAAAGCATTCAAGTTTATTTCTGTCATGTGTTCAAATTTAGTGATTTTAATTACTTGTTATCAGTAGTTTTGTCATGATTTAAACCTGACTGGCAGCCAAACCACACAGCCACTCACTCACCCTCCCCTTGTCCTGGGGACTTTGGGGAGAGAATTGGAGGTGTAGCAGTAAGGAGACTTGTAGGTTGAGATAAAAACAATTTAATAATTGAAATAAAATAAAATTAAAGTAATAAGGATAATAATAGTAACAATAGAACATACAAATGAGTGATACACCATGTGGTTGCTCACCACCCATCCACTGAGGTCCAGCCCATTCCCAGCTAGTGATCCTATAGGGGAGAATCCCAAAACCGCAGTCCTGGAAGAGAGAGATCCCAGAAGAGAAAGCCATCCTCCCAGATAACCCTTATCTATATACTACGCATGACATTGTATGATACGAAACATTCCATTGACCAGTTTGGATCTGTCACTCTGTCTGTGCTCCCTCCCAACTTCTGGTGCACCTGTGCACCAGCAAGACATGGGAAGCTGGAAAGTCCTTCCTTCCTCAGCAACAACTAGAAACATCAGTATATTATCAGCAGTCTTTTTATACCAAATTCCATACTGAATCCAAGACTCAGCACTCTTCCAGCTACTCAGAACCAAGCTGCTGAGAAGGAAAAAAAATTAGCTCTACTCCATCTGAAGCAAGGACAAATTTGTTGCTCTTTCCCAGAAATCCCAAGGTGGGTAAGGGTCAGTGAAGAAAAATTTGTCCATGAAGAAATGGCCCATCTTACCACACATTTTCTACAGGCTGTCTCAAAATTTGGGATAACTTTCATTACTAAAAGCATAAACTAAGATCTGGACCATAAAGACCAAAATTTTATGCCTTGTATGAAACTTATTTCCAAGGTATTTTTACAGCCATGCAAGAAGAGTGGAAGATGTTCATATACGTATTTGCTTAGGTCCTCTGGCGTTCATACCATTCAGATTCAGAACAGTAAGAGGAGAAGAGAATCTTCTTAAGACATGTTAAATACAGTGCTTTGGTAAGACAAGTGCCTGTGATTGTGGACAGCAATAGATAAATTGATGAATAGTTGAACATCTGTCAGAAAAATGAATGAGAGTCACAAATCCATCAAAAACATGAGTGATGTGGCCACATAGAAAGTTGCCACCTGTTCTCTGGTAACTGTTTGCACTTTGTATGACTACCTAATCCAGAGAAACTTGGTCTACAATGAAAGAAGCTTAAGCTAAGTCTTGCTTAGATCATATGTCTGAATAAAACATGCTTGCAAAACATCAGAGAAATTATGCACCTTTTTGAGTGTATATGTACTTTTCATTGACTTTAAACAGGCTTAGGTAAGTAGTGTATTTGTGACAAACTTGTTCAAGCAAAACTCTTTGACCTTTCAACCCAAAGTATTCAGAGTGTTGTGATAAGCTCCAGCTGAAATCAAGCTGATCAAGAGTTAAAGGTAAGGCAAGGAATATGTATCACGGTGGGGAATCCACCTTTAAATCTGGAAGGAAACTGAAGTAATGATAACGTATTTTGACACATTAAAAAAAAAAAAAAAAAAAAAAAAAAAGAGGATTTTACTGTAAAGGACAAAGAACACTCATTTTAGAAGCTGAAAAAAAGCAATACTTAAGTACACTGAATAACAAACTTTTCTCTTTTAAAACTGAGCAGCAACAATAATGCCACTGTTGTAAGAGGGCAGAGTAAAGGTGTTAATTAGTTACTGTAATGTCTCAGAGCTGCATAAGTGTTTATAGTTAAGGATATGTCCACCATAGCTGGTGTGTGGATACTGATGCTAAGAATAGATTCATACTAAGAGCAGTGGTTGCTTCAGAAAGCTTTCTGCTGCCTAAATATGAAAACGTTCTGTTTATGCTATTTCTTTCTCTCCGTTCTTCCTTCTTCCAGAGGATTTGAGGCTCTGCCTTGGGCATTGGGATATGCATGAGGTCCAACAGCTCATAAGCAGTCTCAAGAGGCATCACGCCTAAGGCTGTGGTTGGACGATACAGTAAGTTCAGGTGTCGATATAAGATAACTTCAAAAACGTCACAGCTATGTGAACTGGTGTCAGCCACACTGCTAGTTCAAGTTTGTTTAAAAATACTGAGATGGGTGAAATTGTGCATCAGACTTCACACTACATCAGATTCTGCCTGCCTGCAGTAGTCTAATTGCTAGAGCTGGAGCATAATCCCCAAGGCAGGTATTCTGGCTAAGGATCCAGTTTCACATTACAGCAACCTCATAGTACCATGAGGCTGCTGCCAAAAGAATAGTTCTGCTCTTCTATCTCCTGTCAGCAGCTCACTGCCACTGCCACGTATGGCATCAGTGTAGGACCACCACTTCCAGCACAGAGAAGGTGGGAGGGGGGAATGCACAGGACTGAGGGGTATGTTCTGGCAACAGCCTGCAGTAGCATCAGTGAAACTGTAGTGTGGTACCACACCCAAAACTCAGCAGAAGAGCAATAATACAGTTGTGTTTGAATCAGATTTAAAATGCTGTGCTGGTGGATCTGGGACGTTCAGTACTGACAACTGCATAACCACGTCAAAAGCACCTCATTGAGTCAGAATTCTTCCAGTTCACCTTCCTTGCTGCTGGCAGGGAGTCTTCATCACTGCCTTGTCTAGCAAGTAATTACTGCTGCAACTCTGCATTTTCTTCTTTTCACTGGTGACAGCAACTACCGCTGTCCTTACGGACAAACTGCTGCTGAAGAAAGTGTAAGTGAGCACCGCTGTGTAAGTCAGAATCTGCTTCAAGAACCCATCTAAGCTGTGTTAGAAAGACTTCATTAAAATGTTATTTTCGGTTCCTCAGTCTATGTGTTAAAAGCACAGACCAGAAGCTGGTTCTGTTTGTTTAACAATTACAATAACTCCTTAGCACCAAATTGCTCAAGCCTCTTCAGTTCCTCCTCTTGGAGGAATTTATTGATTTCTGACATAATGGTATTTATTTACAAATATCATCCTGGTCTCTTGAATGCAGCTGTCAAGAGACAATAATAAATTGTCTCCCCCCCCCTCTTTTTTCCCCTCTCCTTGCTTAACATTTATAAAATATTATAAAACTTTCTGCCAGCAAAAGTATAAAATACATGTACAGTATAGTTGTTTTGTTGTTTACAAAAACATTGTTTCAGTAGCAATAAAGCAATAAACATGTAAATCTCTTCTGTATTCTTGGTGTTCATTAAATTGAATGAAGTGACAGTTACCATTCCACAAAATACAGTATTTTCAAGGGAAGGTGCAACATATACTGTTTCTAAGCCTGTTTCTTAAGGCGAGTCAGTCAGTTGTCAAACTAAATCTTAAGTGAGTGGAGCTTGATGAGAATTGTTGGGAACATCATATTTGTCGTCGAGGTCTTTTATTTGTCAACAGGGGCGCTTGTTAGACAGTATCAGTTACAGTCCCTGCACCAGTGATTATTTTGGCCAGTATGCAATCTCTATGCTCCTTTAGACATATCATGAAGGTCCAAACATCCTGCCTAAGGTTAACCAGCTGCCAAGTAACCATTGTGTCTGTTACTGTTGATAAGGCAACAGCAGTGTGCCTATATCCTTCGCACTGTACGTCATTGACTGCTGCATTCTAGCAGCAAAAGTCATTTTTGCAAGGAAGATTTCCAAGCAGCAGATTCCAGTGAACCACTGACTTGGTGTTTCATATTAATAATGAGTGCTTGGTTGCTTCAGACATACTGTATTTGACTCCACCTTAGAAGACAAACTGTCCTAAATTAGAAAAAAGAGAAATAATATCAGATGAACTATGATAGAGGTAAAAAAAGGAATCAAGAATGTTTCCACTTCTGTGCAGATATATGCACAAAGAATTAAACATTACTATTAATATGTTGCTTATATGGGAATTGCAAATTTGATTCCTATCAAGGATTAAGGAGTTCTTAATTGTAGAGCTAAGAGCTTAGTTCTCTTAAGACTTTGAATCAATGGGCAGAATTTGACTTCAAAATGCTGGAGTTCAGTTAATTTACTGCTTCCAAAGGAAGCAGAGGTTTGTTAGAAGCTGTGCTAGACCTCAGTCTGAAAACCTTGTTTGTAAGGTTGTGGATGCACAAGGGGGCCATGGCCTTGGCTTTGCATTACTTGGCCACCTGGTCTAAAGCCAACACCAAAGGCTAAGCTAGAAGGCTGTGCAAAGCATATGACTATTTTGAGCACAGAACTGAGGTAGTGCTGTTTGTGGATTGTACTGGTTTGG
>NW_008619403.1:8855-16620 GCF_000691845.1 Merops nubicus | reverse complement strand
AGGTCTTTTCCAAGCAAAACAATTCCCTGATTTTAACTGGGCAGGCTGGAGGAGGACTTTGGGGCTGGCTCATCTTTTACATTTGTCTTCTTGGAGCCCCAAGGCCAGTGTGCTGATGTGCAGGTCTCTCCACTTTCTCCTCCAGTGTCACAGAGCAGGGGGGTAAATCTTGGAGCTGCTGTAAGGGTGGGACTGGTTTGAGTCCTGACAGCACCAGCAAACACTCCTACAGGCCTGCAGGGCTTGGGCTGGCTCTAAATGCTTCTGATGGCTTTAATTCAGCCTCGTTTGTGATGGCTCCTTCATTAACTGACGAGCTGGCTGAACGTTGCAGCTCCTGAGTGGGGCTGGTGGAAATAGTAGGACAGTATTTAGCTCCTTGCACAAAATTATGCAGCAATTATGACGCCAGACATTCCTTGCAGGTTCTGCTGATTGCCATGGCAACCCCTGTTCAGAATAGCAGCCCGAGGCCAGGGGCTTGTCCCTCCGTGGCTGATGGATGCTGGAGACTTTGGAAATCCATCCAAGGGAGGCACTTTCCCTTTTTAATTGCAGTGGTGTGGTGACCTCCTCGGGAAAGGCGACGAGGGGTCGTGCCAGGGTTGCCTCTCACCCAGCAGCTCTGGGCTCTTGACTTGCCCAGCTGATGGCCCTGAGGAAGGGAGGAGAGTCCTGTCCCAGGCAGGATTCCCAGGGCACAGGGCTGCAGCTGGGAGGCACAGCTATGAAGTTCTCCTGGAGCTCCTCTTGATGGTGCTGCACTCAGAGGAACCTGAGCTGTGCCATGGATTGGGCTGAAAGGATCTCGGGCAGAGGAGCTCTGGGGGGATCTGACCACACCAAGAATTTGGGAATTGAGTTTTGAAGCTGGTTTCAGTGGTTTTCAAAATAGCTGGTTTGGATTCATTTTACATCTCTGCTTATGGGGTGGGTTTGTTTTAAAGTGGTTTGAGGCTGTGATTATTTTTTTCTTTAAGGTATTTTCCTTAATTGTGTTGGCCAGAAGCTTCTCAATTAAAGCTGGGGTTGTTTGTGCTCAGGGGAGACCTTCTGGCTCTGCACAGCTCCTGACAGGAGCCTGGAGCCAGGGGGGGGTCGGGCTCTGCTCCCAAGGGACAGGACAAGGGGAAATGGCCTCAAGTTGTGCCAGGAGAGGTTTAGGATGGACCTGAGGGACAATTTTTTCCCTACCATTTTTTCCAGGGCTGTGCCAGGCTGCCCAGGGCAGTGGTGGAGTCCCCACCCCTGGAGGGGTTTCCAAGCTGTGGAGATGTGGTGTGAGGGATATCAGTCAGTGAGGACCTGGCAGGTTAAGAGTTGGACTCACTGATCTTAAAGGTCTTTTCCAACCAAACCAATTCTGTGATTCTGTGAATTCAAGCTGAGACTCATTTATTGATAGAGTCGGGTTAATGGTTGGACTTAATGATCTTAAAGGTCTTTTCCAACCAAACCAATTCTGTGAATTCAGGCTGAGACTTATTTATTGATTTTTATATTCTTCTCTCTCCAGAAATTGAAGAGTTAAGGAAATCATTGGATGTCATAGCACTCATGGTTAGAGCTGAAAGACTTTCTCATCCTGGACGTGTTTTACTCATCACTGGTGTAAAAATAAGAGCTTTCTGCTCTGAGTCATTCCCCAGTACAGCAGCAGAGGAAGGTATCAGGGCACCTGCTAATGCCTTGCTGGGTTTTGGTTAAGAGATGGGCTGCACACCCATGCACAGCTCTCTCTGAGGCACTGCCTGCCCCAAAAAAACACTCCCTGGGCTTCAGATGTAGTTGTAAGAATGGAACCTGTGGAGCCTTCCAAAATTCACTTGTACAGAACATCTCCAAGATGTAGAACCACAATTCAGGTCCAGGGTGTGAGTTCACTCTGGCCAAACCACTGAGGTGGAACCTGCTTTGTCTGGACTTCCTACTTAGAATCACAGCATCATTAAGGTTGGAGAAAACCTCTAAGATCATCAAATCCAACTGTCAACCCAACACTGCCATGACCACCATGGTGACTCCACCACCTCCCTGGGCACCCTGGGCCACTCCTCACCACTCAGAACAGAAATTCTGCCTCAGATCCAATCAAAACTTCCCCTGGCACAACTTCAGCCCGTTGCCTCTCATCCTAAAGTGAACTGAAACCACATGGTGCTCTTCTGAGGAAGAGATTCCTCCTTGGATTTGCTTTGTGAAGGCTCCAGAGCAAGCAGGAAGCTGCTTTACCCAGGGCACACTTGGTGTGCTGCAGTTTCCTCATTCTGTAGGGTTATTGTGGGGGTTCCTGCTCCATTGGAACAGCAGAAGCAACTTAGCAATTTAGTGTTCTCACAAAGACTACAGCTTTTCCTTTTTTGGGTTACTGGAGCCAATCCAGCCTAGGCTGGAGAGTGTCTTTGTCTCACTCGTGGATATTCAGTGGCCTATCAGAGATGCTGAAAATCAGAATCTAGGTCTGTACAGCTGGGAACTGCTGCACCTACCACTAGTCAACTCTTGTTTCAGACTTCAAGTCTCAGCAGAGACCCAGAGGACAGCTCAGAATCCCCAAATCCCAGAATCCCAGAATCTCAGCATGGTGGGGTTGGAAGGGACCTCTGGAGATCATCTCATCCAACCCCCCTGCTCCAGCAGCTCACCCCCAGCAGGGTGCCCAGGGTCACAGCCAGGAGGGTTTGGGATCTCTCCAGAGCAGGAGACTCCACAGCCTCTCTGGGCAGCTGCTCCAGGCTCTGCCACCCTCACCCCAAAGAAGTTTCTCCTCCTGCTCAGGTGGCACCTCCTGGGTTCCAGTTGGTGCCCGTTGCCCCTTGTCCTGTCCCTGGGCACCACTGAGCAGAGTCTGGCCCCCGCCTCTTGCCCCCCGGGGCCCTTTAGCTCTTGCTCAGCACTGCTCAGATCCCCTCTGAGGCTTCTCCTCTCCAGCTCAGCAGCCCCAGGGCTCGGGGCCGGGCCTGGCACAGAGATGCTCCAGCTCCTCAGCAGCTCTGCAGCCTCTTCTGGTCTCTCTCCAGCAATTCCTTGTCCCTGTTAACCTGGGGAGCCCAGAACTGGACCCAGTCCTCCAGATGTGGCCTGACTAGGGCAGAGTAGAGGGGGAGGAGAACCTCCCTTGACCTTCTGGCCACAGTCTTAATGCACTCGAGAAGCTCTTTTGAAACAAGAAGCTGGCACCAGGCAGATCAAATTGACCTGTGCTACAAAGGCCATAATGTGCTTAATCCATCCATTGGGGGGACATCAGGGGTTTAAAAGTGGGTTGTAAATTACCTGTGGAGATGTTGCTGGCATCTGCCAATGCTCAGGGTCTGTGTGCTCTTTGTGGTTGGCAAACTGTGCCTGTGAGTCTCTCTACAAAGAGCAAAGAGCTCCTCAGCCTCTTAGAGCTGAGAGCTCAGTCTGCAGGATGGACATTAGGAAGCTGGAGAGAAAGTGCTGGGAGCTAATGTCTCAGTGCTCAGAGGGGAGAGGAAAAATTGCCTGCAGGTAGAAGGAATACTCCCCTTACCCCTACCTCACAGCTCGTTGGAGAGAAAGGCTTTTGAATTCCTGTTTTAAACCTACACAAGATCAAAGACATTTGATGTTTCAAGAAAACCTTCTCAGAAATGGGATGGGACCCATCAGGCTTCACCTCTTGAGGTGGATGTGCACAGCTCAGAGCCCAATTCAGCTCCCTGCTGTTCCTTTGTCACCTCTGCCCTTGCCACCTACTTTGCCACCCCCGAGATTGAGGTGGGTTCTTCAAAAGATGAATAAAACCCAATTAGCTGCACGAAGGAGAATTCAGGGCTTTGAAATCCAGTGGGGAGAGGGAGCGTGCAGTGTGGGAAGGAGTGAGTCCCCTGACAAAAGGAGCTATTAAATCTTAACGCTGGCTTCCTGCTACTCAGAAAAGTGTTGGAAGACATTGAATAAAAAGACTTTATTTTTTTAAAACTTCTTTGCCATGACTAAGTCTGCAGGGCTGCTGTGCTGAACTGGGGCTGAATTCCTCAGCTATGAGGTGCTGCACCTTAACCCCTGCTGGAAGGACCATTCCTGTTCTGGAAGTGCTGGTTGTTGCCTGAGTGGCTGTTGTAATCTCTGCTGGCACAGAATTTTATTTATAATGTATTTTTAACATGTTTTTAATAGGCGGCCCGGGGCAGGGGTGGAGGCCCCTCTCCTGGAGGGGTTTCCAAGCGGTGGAGATGTGGTGCTGAGGGACATGGGGACTCCACCACTGCCTTGGGCAGCTTCAGCCAGGCCTTCACAATACTTGCAGGGATGAAATTGTTCCTCAGGTCCAACCTAAACCTCCCCTGGCACAACCTAAGGCTGTTTCTTCTTGTCTTATCACTTGTCCCTTGGGAGCAGAGCCCGACCCCCCCCTGGCTCCAGGCTCCTGTCAGGAGCTGTGCAGAGCCAGAAGGTCTCCCCTGAGCCTCCTTTGCTCCAGGCTCAGCACCCCCAGCTCCCTCAGCTGCTCCTCCCCACACTTGGCCTCTAGACCCTTCCCCAGCAGCTCCGTTGCCCTTCTCTGGCCACGCTCCAGCCCCTCAAGGTCCTTCTGGGAGTGAGGGGCCCAAAACTGACCCCAGGATTCGAGGTGTGGCACCCAGTGCTGAGCCCAGGGTGACGTCTGGGTGGATTTCATTTCTGTGTGTAGCTGACCTGAGGGTAGGAAACACGGCTGGCAGCAGGAGCAGGGAAGCCCATCCTGGGCCTGGAGAACAGCCACCAGCCCAGAGCTTCCTCAGGAGGATGACTCTGTGCTGGGGACTCGGTGCTGCTGTGATCCCTTGCTGGGACTAGCTGCACCCCTCCACCATGCTCCTGTTGTACCCCCAGCCTGGGGGCTCTGGGGCTCAGCAGGTCAGGCAGTGCTTCAGTTGCTTGATAAAACCCTCTCCTGACAAGCTGGGAATCCTCCTGTTCCTTGGCCAGGCACTGCCCACTACCTGTCAGGACAGGGGACGAGTCGAAAGGGATCTGGGCAGGGTATGAATGTGGGCAGAAAATAAGATGCTAATTGGCTACAAAGGTAGAGGCTGAAGGAGAGCCCTGTTAAGTGAGCATTGAACAGATGGATGGAGCACAACAAGGCCAGAAGTTGCCTCACCAAGGTGAGCCCAAGCATGGCTTATGTTTCTCAGAAACACCTCTTTGGGTAAAGCATGGAAGTGCCATTTGGACACTCCAAACCTTGTCTCTTTATTCAAATAATCAGAGAACTGGAGGCAGCTTCAGTGACATTTTTGCTGCTGATCCTCCTGTGTTGTATCAGGGAAGATCTTCCTCCAGTAACCTTTAATTGGGCAAGTTGCCTCACCAAGGTGAGCCCAAGCATGGCTTATGTTTCTCAGAAACACCTCTTTGGGTAAAGCATGGAAGTGCCATTTGGACACTCCAAACCTTGTCTCTTTATTCAAATCATCAGAGAACTGGAGGAAGCTTCAGAGACATTTTTGCTGCTGATCCTCCTGGGTTGTATTCAGGGAAGATCTTCCTCCAGTAACCTCTAATTGGGCACTTTGAAGGGGAATGAAGCCCAGAGCAGCTGCCCAGAGAGGCTGTGGAGTCTCCTGCTCTGGAGAGATCCCAAACCCTCCTGGCTGTGACCCTGGACACCCTGCTGTGGGTGAGCTGCTGGAGCAGGGGGCTTGGACAGGATGATCTCCAGAGGTCCCTGCCAACCCCACCATGCTGGGGTTCTGTGATTCTCCTTCCAAGGGCCAAATTTCTGGCTGCACAAGCCACGTTGGAGGTCAGTGTAAGTTCCTTGTCTGTACTCTCCCTCTGCAGAACACTACTCAGAAATCTCACTCTGCTATTTCCATTCCCCTGAGCCAAGAGGTGGCAGCAATATTCACTGCAAAGACATTTGGTGTGTTTTGCTGTAGTATAATCTTTAACAGCAGGGATGAGGGTTCAAGCCATAATTTTATTTCCAGTCTGAACTGGAAGAGAGCCATTTTTTCATCATTGCACCACTGTGTCTCCAAATAATGCTTCTCAGTTTCTGGTCTGGACCTAAAAGTTTGGGTTACCTGTGGCTGCACAGGGGTCACTGTTGTAGAAGGAGTAGAAAGTGGTGTAGAAGTTTAGAAGGTGTTGTCTGAGTGACCATGAGTCTCATCTAGTACTCTGCCTATCACAGCAACTACTGGCAGCTATTTTTGGAGAATAAAATGCATTGAAAACACATATAGAGCAGTGGCAACAACATGAGGTCCTGTCCCTGCCAAGGGATCCAGGCTGAAAGCAAAGCTTGACTGTATCTCTTCCAATTTTGTGAAGCAGAAGGTGTAGAGCTGCAGCAGTGGTAGTGTTCAAATAAATGTCCAAGCCTGGTTTTGAAGGATAAACTTACAAGGTTTTAATTGTTTTTTATTTTAATAGAGTCTGGGATTTTTCTGCAGTTTGGATAGAAGTCACAAAATCATGAAATCGTGGAGGGGACCTTAAAGACCATCCAGTTCCAACCCCCCTGCCATGCACAGAGACACCTCCCACTTTGATTTTTACCCCCTTTTAATTCTCTGCTCCCTCCTCTAGCTGTGGAATGAAATGCTGAGAACAGAGGGTTCTGATCTGCTCCTCCTGCTTTTGATGGCTGGAGGCAGGGATGGCAGAGCTGCCCCTATTTATGATCCTCAACACTTAGAATATTCTGTTTTCTGCTTGCAGATCTGTCAAGCTTAGTTGTTCAAGCTGAATTTTTCCATGCTTGCTCTCAGATGGCTTCATGTCACATGAGAACGTTGCTGTCGTGATGGATTTTTGGACTGTAGCAAATATTAGACCCTAAATATTGATCCTTCTCCATTTGTTCCTACTTCTTCTTTCCTGTCTCGTCAGCAGTTTTAGATCTAGGGCAGAACTTTCAACAGTCTATTTAGGATTTGGGTTTTTTTTTTTTGAGTGGGCTCTGTAAGGATGTTGTCAAAGGCTGGAATAAACTAATCACTCTGTGCCTTTTTTTATGCCTGACTGCAGGGTTTGAGAGATTAGGGAAAACACCCATCTAACAACTCCATCCAACAGGGAAAAGGAGTGAGGATTCCTGTGAGTGTTCAGAGCATCAGAAATGACCTCAGCTCCTCCAGCTTCTCAACTAGACCTGAGCTCTCAGAGAATCCCATCCTCACCTTGTGTTTCAAACTGGGGATTTGGGAGATTTACATCTTTGCTTAGAAGGTGAGAGGCAGGTTCTATTCTACACTGGTTTAGTAGCTGCTGATGCACAGAACCCTTTTTACACACAGGGCTTTTCATACCTGGAGGAAGAAGATGGGCTGGGCTGCAAGGAGTTTGGCATTATGATTGTTCTCTTTCCTGAGGAAAAGGCAGAGGGTATTTTTAGTCGTTTCTAACTGCCTGGGATTTGTTCAAGGGTTCCTACAGTGCTGCTGGGGTGTGGAGTATTTTGAGATGCTGAATGAATGAAGTGAGAATTGCAGGTGTTGGTCACCCTGAGCCAGCACAGATGACTCAGTTCATCCCAGATTCCCACCCGACTGCCAGAGGATGGCAGCCCCCAGGGATCCCTGAGCTCCTGTCCTGTCCCAGGTCACTGCTGGGCTTGGGTCAGCTGCTGCTGGGACCCCCCTGCAGTGCTGGGGCAGCTCTGGAGTCCTCAGCACAGCAGAGCCAGGGAGCTGCTGGAGCGGGGCCAGAGGAGCCCCAGCAATGCCCCGAGGGGGGAACCCCTCTGCTGGGAGCCCAGCAGGAGAGAGTTGGGCTGGGGCAGCCCCAGCGGAGCAGGCTCCAGCTG
>NW_008619403.1:0-8824 GCF_000691845.1 Merops nubicus | reverse complement strand
TTGGAGCAGGGGCTGTTGGGACAGGACAAGGGGGAATGGCTTGAAACTAAAAGAGGGAGATTTAAACTAGACAAAAGGAAGACAGTGTTGATGCTGAGGGTGCTGAGCCCCTGTCCCAGGCTGCCCAGAGAGGTGGTCGCTGCCCCATCCCTGGAACCATCCCAGGTGAGGTTGGATGAAGCTCTGAGCACCCTGCTCTAGCTGCAGATGTCCCTGCTCCATGCAGGGGGTTGGATAGATGACCTGGAAAGTCCTTTCCAACCCAAACTATTCCTTGATCCTATTATTTTGGCTTCTTGGTGGCTGTTTTGAGCCATCCTACACAAAGTGGCTGTTGGCAAGCTTGATGAAGGGTCTTACTCCTCCTCCTCCTGAAAATGCTGCTCTTTGTTTCCTTCAAGAAGGAGGAAGGATTACCAATGGAAGGGAGTGAACATCTCAAATGGAGACATGCTAGAAATATGTTTCAGGATTCTTTTCCTGGCTTAACTGTTCCAGGAGCATCCCATAATGATGATGAGCAATCATCATTTTCAGGATTTTTTTACACAGATTCTCTGTTCTGCTTCTGGATGGTGAGAACATCACAAAGTCATCATTTCATCAGGTAGAGAAGAAAAGGTGTCCCAGAGACTTCACAGGCAAGAACTCGACGTGCTTAAATATGCAGAGCCCCATCTTTGAGTCTTTTGTTTTTCTCAACTTGGTTCCCAGCTCTCCTGACTGAACATTTAAAGGACTCAGGTTGGATAAGTGGTTCCTCACTCATTGATCTGTTGTTTCTGGATCAGTTTCTCCCCTTGGACTGGCGTCATGGAAATCTACTGCAATGAACTGAAGACTTTCCTGTAGTTCCTTGGCATGAAATTTGAAGCGCTGTGTTGCAGTCTACAGGAATTGGAGTATAAAGCATAAGAAAATGCAATAAAATCAACAGGCTAATTAAGCCAGCCCTTTAAAATCCCACAGAGCAGCTCAACTATAGATAAGTTTGTGTCACATTTGTCTCGTTTTATTTATTTCTTCCTTTAACCTCTTAACAACAATTTCTCCTTAGCACGAGGACTTCAACACTCTTTGTCTGAGTCCTTTTAAGACACTCTTTGTCCTGGTTGAAGTTCCCTTAAATACAAAATAAGAATTGTAGTTTTACTAGTTTGTCTAAGGTAAAAAACCATATCTCCAGTGAGCTGATGTTTTTTACAGAAGCTGGCATTTCATTTTAGGTAGCAGGGTCTTCATTCTCCAGCTCCAACTGCTCATTCAAAGGTTTATTTTCTCTAAAGAACTATTGCTTGAGAGCTGCAATTGATCAAAAATACATTTCAAGTAACCTTTCCATTGTAGAATCGTAGTATTGTGGAACACCAGGTTGGAATGCACCTTGAGGATCATCTGGTCCAACCTTTCTTGGCAAAAGCAGCATCTAGACAAGATAACCCAGGTCCTGTCCAGCTGAATCTTCAAAGTGTCACCTGCTGGGGACTCCAGCACTTCCCTGGGGGGTTATTCCAATGGCTGTTCTTGTTTATGAATGTATACTGATAAAACTACAAATAGTTGAATGTGTCTGGGAAATTAATTCTCTATAAAATCTTGAGACACAAAGAATCAGGATTGACCCAGCACCTACAGACCAGGACCTTGACTCAAGACAATGCCACAGGATTCATGGGTGGTGACACCTCTTTTCTCCCAACTCTCCTCTTTCTTTCTTTCTTTTCCCTTCTTCCCAACTCCCTTCTACTCATTTCTATGAAGCAGTGCCACATTTTTAGCCTTAGATGGCAAGGAGGGAAGCAGCTGTTGGACCTTTACCCACCAGGCTGACTGATTGTCATTAGGAGGAGCCAACAAATCATTTGGTGGTAATCGCGGAGGCTCCCCCACCTCTGTGGCCCTGCCATAGAGGGACAGCCCATTTTTGGGGGACTATAGTCACCTCCCTCCTCACCCACCCAGTGGGAGGGGACACAGTCTCCCTTCAGCTTTGTTCTCATCAGCCCCGGGTGGGTGGCTGTTGTGTGTCTGGGTGTGTTTCACCCCACTGAGGCTTTCCAGAATGCCAGGGGGACTTCCAGTGCTTGGGTAGAGCAGCACCAGCTTCCCATCAGCTTTGCAGTTGGCTTTTATTGATAGCTTCCCATCATTTCTTCAGTTGCAGTCTAAAGTGCATCAGCATCAGCACTTCTGGCAGTTAAGGAGATTGATTAGCATTCATAAGAGAAGAGTAGGGGCTTAAAATAAGAAATAAAACAAATGCTTAATCCTCTGGCCCGGATGGTTTTTGGCATGGGAGATAAAAATGTGGATCTTCTCTAAACCCATAACCCTGCTCTCTTCTTTCCAACACAGAGCAACGACACAGTTCCAGCCATAAAACCACTCTGTCTTTTTGGGTTGGTGCCTTGTGGTGTGACTTGGTATTTTGGATCTTCAGCCAGCAGTGGTTTGGTGGATTTGACACTGTGCACCAGTGGAAAACACCATTAGAGCTGGCTTGAGTTAGTAAATCCTCAGAGCACATCCCTGCCTTCCTTGGGAAGTGGAGATAATCTCCTCTCTATCCAAACCACTCTGGAAGGCCACAGCCCTCACAGGGTCTGAGTTCCCCACAGCTCAGCTTCCTGCAAACCTCCACAGTGCCTGCAGGAGACAGACAGTGCACAGCTAGTTAAATACAGAGGATACCTACAAATGTAGCTCAGTTACCTCTCTCACTGCAGGTGCTTTAAACCCAGGGAAAGTGACAACAAAGTCTTCTCACTCCTGTTAATTATAGCAGCCTTTATGTAACAGTGGCAGATAAATGTGGTTTAGAAGAGGTGGCACCTCACTTCCTCCAGAAGAACTGTCAGAGTAGACCCAACCAGACTAATTCATGACTGGAAATTCAAAGGATTAAGGCATGTCTTAATCTCTTTGAGTAAAACATGTTTGAGTAAAACTCTGTACATGTGCAGAGGCCTCAAAGTCTTCTCACTCCTGTTAATTATAGCAGCCTTTATGTAACAGTGGCAGATAAATGTGGTTTAGAAGAGGTGGCACCTCACTTCCTCCAGAAGAACTGTCAGAGTAGACCCAACCAGACTAATTCATGACTGGAAATTGAAAGGATTAAAGCATGCCATCCAGTAGTCTCTTTGAGTAAAACCTGTACAGAGGCCTCTGTGCCACGACATACCCCAAGCAGCAGGACCCTTCTGTCTTTTGGAATATAAATATGTTGGAATATAAACTTTGGACCCTTGTCTTTTGGAATATAAATATGTACTTCTTCATCTGGGAGCTTTAAGGGCTGCCCAGTACCACGACTGCCACCCGGATGGGATGGTGGACAGGGTTAGTGGGGATCTCAAGAGGCACTTTGTACCTCCACCCCAAGGCAGAAGCTGTTGTTACTGAACCAGGGGCTTATCTAATCTGTGTTATAAAACAGAGGAGAGGAGAGAGAGGGAAAGAAATTGCTGTAGAGGGAGAAGGGGTAAGCAATCAGGCTATGCCAAATAACTTAGAAGAGTGAGGAACTGGATTCCTTCCAACTGATGGAAGCAAGTTCTGCCTTGGGTGGCTTGCTGGAGAATGCTGACGGTCCTTTTCCTTTCTATTAATGAAATCCACACACAGGCAGCTTTGCTGATTTCAACCAGAGCAGCCCTGGAGAGGGGAGCCCAATGTGCTTCATCAGGTCCCAGAAGTGAGGAAGGGCAGATGCAGAGCAAGGCCGAGTTCCCTCCCGGCGCCGAGGCCGTCGCTCCGCTTGGCAATCTGGGGACTGCACCTTGACTCCAGCAGCACTTCAGGGTGGTGATGCAAACAGTTCATTGCCACAGCTCCTGGAAGAACCATACGAGTGCTGTCCTTGGATTGGGCTTTAAAGTTGCCTGTGAAACTGTACAGGAGTCGTGCTCTGGGAAAAAAAGGAGTATTCCCACGTTGGGATAGCTCGGAAATGGCTCAATAAGAGAGACTCAAGAATGTAGGGATGTGTGTCTGAAAGAAGCTTCCTTTGGACTTCAGAAAGGGTTGGTTTTAGTAAAAAAAGGGGAATATGAATAACCTGTAGTGGTATCAGAGTATTTGGAGGGAGCCAAGTGTTTCAGAGTGCTGGGGGGTGCTCAAAGTATTCTGACTTCCAATCATCTCCCTGGCCCCACCCTCCAAAAGGGTGTCTTGGCTTCGGTGTTCCTGCTGGCTCAGAATGCCAGGAATGGCTTAATTAGCAGTGAGCCCAGTCTCCTCAGTGGCTCCTGACTTCAGGAGGGACTCTGGAATGCTTCCTGGGTTTCCTCAGTGGCTCCCATGTCAGCTCAGGAGGAGGTTTTGGGAGGTAGTGTTTGAGAGCAGCTGTAGTTCTTCACCTGGTTTCCTTGGGTGATGCAGAATTTCTATATACTGCATTTAGGTGAGGCCAGATGTGTCAGTCTGTGTTACATCCCCAAGGATTTACTGGTCATTAGAGGTTTATCCCCAAGAAAAAGGAAGCACAGAGCTTCCTCCATGTAGCAGGTCTGAGACCAGAGGCTGTCAAGCAGTTGTGGCTATGCTACAGCAGATACTTGCCCCTGAGGGGCTGCTTGGTGCCTGGGAGATCCAAAGTCCCCCAGACACATTCCTGGGGGCTCCTGGCTTCCCTGGGGAGCCCTGCTTGTGAAGCAAGGGCTGCTGTTAACTGGGTGGAGTGAGTGCCCTTCTCTTCCAGAGATCCCCTTCCCTTTGGCTTGGGAGGGAACCAGACTGACCTGGCTTTATCTGTGAGCTGTTCCTTCCCCTTTTGCTCCCAGTCCAGCACGCTTTTTTTGGGAAGCTTGTCCTTTCAACTCCAGACTTCTGAAGCTTGTAGACAGTTCTGAGAAGGATGAGGCTTCTAATTAAGCAGCAGTAACAATTCCAGGAGATACTTTCATTGTTAAGGCTCATGAACTCGTGTTCCAAGTCTTCAGCAGTGGGGCAGCCTGGTGTTTGATGGCAGCATTGGGCATGTCCTACAGAAACTGGCTTGGTTTTGTTTTCATCTCCTTCAGAAACTCCTTGTAGCTTTGGGAGCATGTGGAGTTCTTCCCACATGGAACATGGGAACGTGCTGTTATCAAAGGCCAACACATGCTGTGACAGGGGCAGCCTGGTGTTTGATGGCAGCATTGGGCATGTCCTACAGAAACTGGCTTGGTTTTGTTTTCATCTCCTTCAGAAACTCCTTGTAGCTTTGGGAGCATGTGGAGTTCTTCCCACATGGAACATGCTGAGATCAAAGGCCAACACACGCTGTGACAGGACAAGGGGAGATGGGATTAAACTAAAAGAGGGAGATTTAGACTAGGGAGAAGGAAGAGATTTTCCAGGTTGCCCAGAGAGGTGGTCGCTGCCCCATCCCTGGCACCATCCCAGGGGAGGTTGGATGAAGCTCTGAGCACCCTGCAGTAAATCCATGTGAAACCTACTTCAACATCATCAGAAAGTGGCCTCTGTGAGGAGCATCCCACGTGCTCATAGGGGTTACAATGCACTGTGATTAAATCCTGCTCCAAGTAGAGACTGGGCTGCTGGAAAATGTCCACGTTAGACCTTGCAGAGACTCCATCCAGCTCCTTTACCCATGAGATGTTCCCACTGGCTCTCTCACAGCTCTGCCTGTGCTCACACCCCCCCTGATGGGGTTTTGGATGCCCGTTGCTGTGGTGTTAGCCAAGTGCAGGCTGATGACAGGCACCAGAGTCTTTCTGTGGCCCGAGGCAGTGGAATTCCCTGCCTGATAGCATCAGATCATCTCTGTTCTCTTTTGGAAACCAGCTGGGGATGATTTTGATCTCTCCAAACCTTCAGTTAATGTGTGACCTTGATCTTTTGTTACAGTGGATTCTTTTCTGTTCGTTTGAACCTCTCCTTGGGAAGTTCACCTAAAAGAGATGAAGCTTTTAAATCACACTCCTGTTGTACTCTTTCCATTCTGCCCCTGCTGAGCTATCTTACAAGTTGAAACCAAAGAGATCTGAGTTTTTGGAAGGCAGCAGAGATGAGCACTCACATCTCCAGTGTGACACAGTGTCCCTCACTCTAAGAACATCCTGAATATTGCCCCACTCTCTAGCAGTCATGTAGGGAGATACCTGTGGCCCAGGCAGCAGTGAAATAGCAACAGCTTGGCATGGAAATCAATGTTTGTAGATCCTCCCCTCTGCCAACCTTCTTGGCTCCCCATTTCTGAGCTCCATCCAGCCTCTCGTTCCTTCAGGATATTTGGAAAGGCAACTTCCAAAGAGCCAGACATCTTCCTCTCTCACTTTGGGGTGCTGCCTCTGTTGGTTTCCATGGTGTGTTTCTTGGATAAATGTCCTCAGAATATCAAAACAGACTTTGTTTGGAGTTCCTCTGGGTTACAAGCATTTGTATTTTGGCATTTTAGGCACATGGGTGGGAAAAAAAAAACATATAAGGGGGTTCCTGCAATATTTTTCTTTTTGGCTTTTCTGAAAACAGGTTCAGAGCTCCTGCCCCAACAAAATGCACTAGGTGCTGTATTTTAGGCACCTAAACTAAATGCTGATCATAGAATCATTAAAGCTGGAAAAGAACTCCAAGATCAAGTCCAACCATCAACCCAACAGTCCCATGGCTACTAAACCATGTCCCCAAATGCCAAGTCTACATGTTTTGTAGACTTTGGGGACTCCAGCACCTCCCTGGGCAGCCTGGGCCACTCCTCACCACTCTGCCAGCAGAGAAATTCTGTGTAAGGTCCAGTTGAAATCTCCCCTGGTGCAGCTTCAGCCCATTGCCTCTTATCCTGTTGTTAGTTCCTTGGGAGCAGAGCCTGACCCCTGCCTCACTCCAGCCTCCTGTCAGGGAGTTTCTGAGAGCCAGAAGGTCTCCCTGAGCCTCCTCTTCTCCAGACCAAACCCCCCCAGGTCCCTCAACCCCTCCTCACAAGCCATGTTCCCCAGACCCCTCCCCAGCTTTGTTGCCCTTCTCTGGACCTGCTCCAGCCCCTCAAGGTCTTTCTGATCCTGTGGTGCCCAAACCTGACCCCAGGACTGAAGCCGTGGCCTCCCCAGTGCTGACTCCAGGGGTATTTGAAATAGGTTGTGTGGCTGCCCCTTATGTTTAGATCTTTTTCAAATACAGTCCCTACTTAATGAGCTGTGTGTATTTTTATAGCATCTTTTAGGAGCCTTTCAGTTGAGTCATTAAATATATATTTTTAATAACCTCTCTGTCTTAAAAGGACACGGTGAAATGGGAGTGCTGGGAATCAAACAGTGATTCCCCTGGCTTCTGATTTAAATTCTTTCATTACAAATTTATGTGACGTTCAGACACTTTTTTTTGCTTCTTGTGATTTCACAGCCTTCTTTTATTTCGAGCTGACAAATGATTCTGATGTTGCACTTAGAAATTCCTTCACATTTTAAATGTTAATAGCCTCCCCCCAACAATGTATTTATTTCTTTACATTTGTAACATCACAGATCTTGGAGGTGTGGAGGGGAAGGGACCTGCTCTACAGCACAGGCCCTAAAAATTGATCCATTAACTCCTGCATAGTTAAATTCTCATTAATGAGAATTTAAAAGACAACCTTAGATGCTGAAATCCTCCTCCACCCCACCAGCCTTGCTCAAAACACCATGAAGTGCCCCAAAACATGCTGGCTGTCTTCTCCAGCACTGACAGATTGCCAGAAGTGATGTCTCAGACTGGTGGAAAGCCATCAGAGGTTTATTATTGATTAACTCCTCACTGGGTTTTGTTTGTTGGTTGAACACTGGTCCTTGCACAGGGCTAGAGGTGAAGTTGCTGTTCCTTGGAAGATCTCGTAGCCTGAGGACTCAATTTGGAAAACCCTTTAAGAGACCTAAACTTTAACCATGAGATTCTTCTCTTGATCATCAGTAGGACCATGCTTCCTGTCTATGTAGATGCATAGCAGGAATTTATATAGGTAGAAGCACAGAATGCATGCAGGGCATAAGAGAAGTGGTAAATTGGGAGTAAGTTACCATAACTTTGGGGAATCTTTGATGAAATCTGTAAGAAATTGTGAATCTGGGGATAACAAACACCTTTGGCTTTGCTTCAGATGTGTGCTGGACACTTTCCCAAGTGATGAGTGGTAACTGCAGAACTAAATGAAGCCTTTGGAGGGAACAGGGGATGAGGCAAATGGAACAGAGCAGTTGGAAGTGTTTGTGAGCGGAGAGACGTCGGATCAGATTGCAGGGAAGATGAGATTGAGAGTAACTGGTTTAATAAGGAGGGGAAGTAAATAGTAAATTATCCCCTTGTAATTATTGTTTAAATTATTTATTTGCTTTTTTATCACTTAAGGCTATTGAGTGTTACACTTACCTGCTACCAGCTCTGACTTTCTGGACAGGAGAAACGCTCAGGGGATAAGCAGAGGTGGGAATTTAGGAGCTGGGCATGTGAAGGGCTGGATTTGTGCTTTCCTCACTGCGTGCCCGACTCGGTTGGTCATTTACCTTCTCTGGAGGTGGTTCCTCCCCCTGTGGAGTGAGGTGTGCCCGTCTCGTTGGCACCCTGAGGGGTACAGGGGTGATGCTCCATAAACAGTTACCTGAGAGGTGGAACCAGAAAATTCAGGATCAGAGCTCCAATAGGACCCGTTTTAAGAAATTTGTGTCTTAATTGGGTTGTAAATCAGGGCCAAACTTCTGTGCTTTTCATTCTTAGTGCCTAGCGTGGGTTTGCTTGTTTCCTAACCTTGCTTCTTCGCTTCTTTCCAAACCCCAGCGTTCGGTTGGCTTGTTTCCACACCGGGGGGGTGGTGTCAGTGTCTGTTCCCAGAACCGAGCCGCTGTTCTCT
>NW_008619402.1:54452-57798 GCF_000691845.1 Merops nubicus | reverse complement strand
GCTGCCGCTGAGGGGCTCCGCGGCCGGCGCAAAGGGGCTGTAAATAAGCGCTTGTGTGTGTGTGTCTGTGTCCTCTCGGGTGTGCGGCTGGCTCCGGGACCCTGGCGTAAGGAACTTCTTCTCCGGCTTCTGTACGTGCTAGGAGTTAGTACGCCTCAGTGTTGCCGCAGAGGATGCGACGTGTCTTTTGGGGCGAGCGAGCCCCGCTTCGGGCCTGAAATGGAGGCAGCAGGCTTCGGAGCTGAGCGCGTCATGAGAGCAATTGCTGAGAGGCTAACTAGAGACGTGGCGGGAGGGAAACGCTGACTTGTCGATGGGGAACGTCTGTTGCAAAACAGTTCCTCAGTTTCTGATCTCTCGGTCTGACCTCCAGAAGGTTTTGTCCTTGATGTGCTTTAAGGATTATTTTTTGGGTGCATAACCTGTGGAAGTGAGAAGAAATGTGTTGGCATAGGTGCTGGCTTTCTGGCCTGCTGTCGTCTCCCCACCAGTCACGGGCAGCAAACACTTGTGGGTGCTGGGGTTTGGGTTGGTGTTTTCCTTCCCCTAGTGTTGGCTATGGGTTCTCTCAGAGACGGGTAGCTACTACGGGCTGGCCATAGCTGGGGTTCAGCTAGATCCTGCCTTGTTCTCAGCTCCATGCTTTCCAGCCTGGAGAACACGTTGGGAATCCTGTCTCCTCCCAGCAGTGCCACTGAGGCCTGTTTGGGATCTCTCCCACCTGCAAGACTTCCTGTTGGCAGACCCAGAGTGTCACGAGTGCCACCCTTCCATGGGTCACCAGTCAGCAGCCCGGCACTTCCCTTTGGCAAACAAGATCTGCTTAGTGGGACGTGCTGACTGGTGGTTGGACTTCCCAGCCAAGGGTACTGAGAAACAGGTAGAGGTCTTCACTGCCAGGTTTTGTGAGACTGGCTCTCCAGTCCCACGCTCTTCTTTTGGGTTTCACTTTTGATTTCCTGAAGGCTCAAGTTCCTCACAAGTTATTGGAATATGGAAATGATCAAGGAAAGTGGTTCTGGTGTCAGTGCAGATTGAGAGAAAAGGAGGTTGCAGTGACTCACGGTTTCTGGTAGCCACTCCCCTAAAGCCGTTGCAGAGCCTGCTGAAATTCTTGTTTACAGGAGTTCACAGTACTGAACAGTGTTGCCAGAAGTCATGAACAAGTTCTTACTGTGATTACTAGTGATCCCTGACGGTGGCAATTCTTTATTAAAAGGTCATATTTTAAACTAAAAGTAGTAACTGGTGTGATGATGACGAAGGAGCAAGCCAGGTGGCTCCTTGGTGGCAGTGACAAACTCTTGGGTCTCTGAGCCTTTGATTCGGGGAAGGGGGCTGTAAAGTGGCAAGATAATCTGCTGGAGTGTCATCTTATGTGATCTGAGAACTATTGCATAATTAGCTTTGCTAATACTGTTCTGAAGAAAGTGCCATGTTCCTCTTTGTAAACTAGAGGAAGGTTGAGGTTGCCTGTCTGTGGCAATTATCACTGGTAATGACGTGAGGAGTGGGACGGGTCTGTGGAGGAGAACTAACGCTGCCTGAGTTGTAAACACGCTGGGGTTTGTGGCATCAAAGTTGGTCACTGGGACAAGGGACCCATCAGCCCTGCGCTGTGCTGCTGTGTGGATGTCAAGAGATCACTGCAAAATGATGCTCCTGTGCCCATCATCACTCTGAAAGAAAAAAGGTGGTCAAGAAGGCCAGCAGCATCCTGGCATGTATCAGTAGTGTGGCCAAGGACCATCCCTTGTACTTGGCACTGGTAAGGCCACACCTCAGTTAGTGGGTTCAGTTTTGGGCTGCTCACTATAAGAGTGACATTGAGGTGCTGGATTGTGTGCAGAGAAGGGTGATGAAGCTGGTGAAGAGTCTAGGGAACAAGTCCTGTGAGGAGTGGCTGAAGGACCTTGGGTTGTTTAGCCTGGAGCAAAGGAAGCTCCAGGCTCTCCACAGCTCCCTGAAAGGAGGTTGTAACCAGTTGGGGGTCAGCCTCTTCTCCAAAGGAACAAGTGTTAGGACAAGAAGAAATGGCCTCAGGTTGCACCAGGGAACGTTTAGCTTGGATATTGGGAATTTTTTTTTTCCCTGCAAGGGTTGTCAAGGCTTGGCCCAGGCCCTGGAAGGGTTTCCAAGCCGTGGAGATGTGGTGCTGCGGGTCGTGGGTTAGTGGTGCCCTGACAGTGCTGGGGTAACAGCTGGACTGACGATCTGAAAGGTCTCTTCCAACTGAAACAATTCCACAATTTTATGAAGCAGGACGACTCCTCGGGGAACACGGCGTCCTTGGCCTGGCCTCTTTTCCTGCCTGGGCACTGCAGTGGGTGTGCTTAATGTGTGCCAGTGCGTGGACCAGCACTGGGACGTGCTGGGGCAGCTGTAACCTGGAAGTAGATGGTGACCACTGGTGTTAGCAGCAGAATGCAGCACTTACCCAAGTGAGGTGTTTGCTGGGCTTGGCCTTCCATTTGCTATTGCCCATTTTGGATGGAAGCACTTGATTGTTTCAGGTCAATCCAGAATTTTAAGTGGCTTTCAATGTGTATGCTTAATTTATAAAGCTTCCGGGCTTCAATTTTGGTCTGCTTGCAACGATCAGTCAAACAGGTCAGTGGCAAGTAATTATGACAATATAACTGGCCCTGTGTTTGCTCTTTAGATCACTGTCACCTTTTAGGGCATGTTTTCTTGAAGTTTTAATTGCAGTCTGACATGATACTGGAGCTGTTGAGCACTCTGCTGACCAAAGAGAAAAGCTGTGGATGAGCTTAATGCAATATGAAGAGATGTCTATTGTGTTACTACAATGTCCCATTAGGCTTCAGTGTGTGTCTTTTGAAGAAATCAACTTAATATCTACACTTAGAGAAGCAGTAGCTCAAGGATTTATGCAGTGGTCACTTCTACTTGGGGATTTTTCCTAAATTATTACCCAAATAAAGATCTCTTGTTCAGATGAGAGAACAAATCCTTACACTGAAAAATCAGCTCTGAATAGAACTGCTTCTTGTTCTCTGTCTTGTATAACTCACAGAACAGTATCAAGTGTTGGTTGTCTTCTTTCTGTCTCCCTCCCATGAATAAAATGTTCCCAGATGTTGGTGCAAAGTGTTTTATTATGGTTTGGAAAAGTTCAGCTGCCCTCAGTGAGAATGTGAGTGAAGGAGCTCTGGAAAATGAGATTTCCCAAAGCCTCAGGTGCCCAGCTCTGGGCAGAGCCGAGTGTCAGGTGGTGCATTAGAGGATCATGTGAAGTGGGGTTTTTTTGGTTTGTTTTCACTTGAATTTTTTCCTTGGCTTTCTTTTGTTGCATTACTTCCTGGTGAGTTGTCACAGGGCTCTT
>NW_008619402.1:12505-54442 GCF_000691845.1 Merops nubicus | reverse complement strand
TCACATGAGCCAGCCTGAAGCCCCTGGGTGAAACTCTCCAGGGGCTGGATCTTGCTGCGAGTACTGTTACAGATGGGCTCGGGAGCCGTTTCTCTTTAGTGGCTTCTTGCTGGAACAGCGGGACAGAGGAAAGCGTTCAGATACTTTGGAGAATAGAGTAAAAGCTTCCGCAGTTGTGTATGAAATCCTGTTGGGAGGAGGAGCTGGAGGAGGGTGATTAGGGCTTTTTTTCCTCTTAAGCTCTGTTGTCACTGCACCCTGGCCTCCAAAAGTCTGTCCTTGCAACACTTCACCTGAAACGTTTTTCTCTGTGTAGGCTTTCTCACTGCTGAGACCTGAACTTTAACAACTATAAGTATATTAAATAAAGCCTATTAAGCAAAGGCTATTACTGATAATGGATTAAATAGATAGTCTTAATGGAATTTATCTGTAGTGCCCGTGTAGTACTGAGACTTGCAGCTCACAGATAATTTATTTAACACTCTGTCTTCTTTCTTTTTTTTTTTTACTTTTTTTAAGTTGTAATGCAGAGTAAATATCTCCGAGGACTAACCTTGCTGTTTGCTTGCTTTCCCCCTTTTATTTTCCAGTCTTCCCTCTACCCAGTGAAACTGCATCAAAATGTCTCTCTATCCTTCCCTGGAAGATCTGAAGGTGGACAAAGTTATTCAGGTATGGTGGGCTTTAGTAAGATCAGTTTTGATGACAGTAATGTATTTGATGCTATTCACTCCAATAAGGGGGAGATTTATTGTAGGGAACAGTTTTGCTTCACCACCACACTCTAAAAGGGGAAAGAAAAACTGTTTATGGCTAGATATCATATTACTGTTTATTTTACCACTCTTAGGTCTATTTATTTTCTTTTATATATTAATTTATAGTCCTCTGTTTTTAATGTGTTGATATGTTTGGCTGTTTTGAAGTATAGGTACTTGGTCTTAAGCAGACAAACACAGTCAGTCTGTTCTTGTACTTCAGCCCTGAAGTGATGAATAAATGTTGACTGAACTAATAAACCTGCTGTGTCTCACTCCTGGTGTCCCAGACTTCTGGCAGAGAAAGCTTTTGTGGTTAGTTAGGCACAAAAAATAACGCTGGCTCTTTTAAGGTCATCTGGAATCATGGGCTTGTCCTCTGGCTATTTTATGGCAGTGACCAGTTCTCTCCATTCTTCCAAGGTTATCACCTTTGTGTAGAAAACCTTCACGTGTAAGAGTATCCATATATTTGTTATGAGTCAGGATGAGGATGGAAAAAAAAAAATCTGTGAAACAAAATAATGGAAAAAAAAAATGGATAAACACTGAGAAATTTGACATAAATGTATTTTACAGGGATTTCCCTTGCTTTCTTGAGCATTTTGCCTAGCTTCTGTTTTTCGTTCCCAAACTTAAATTAGATTCCCTCCTGTTTTGCACAACACCAATGAGTTAATACTGCATTTTGAAGTGACTGCAGCTTTTGTCCTTGTCCTTCTTGCAGGGAAGCAGTTGAGCAAACTGCACAGGACAGCTCATTAACTCTCCTGTGCTGTCCCAAAGTGGAGTGTCTCTGTCCCACCTCTGTTTGTATGTGTGAGGTGAGGCTCTTGAAGTTGTGGGCGCTGTGTTAGGATTTCTCCTTGTGTCCACCCACTCCGTTCTTCTTATCTTACCACAGTCCTTATCTACAGCTGGGTAGTGCTGAACTCAGGAAAAAACCCTAGCCCGGAGCCAAGAATGTGCTCCTTCAGCCTTTTAACAACCAACTGCTGGAGCTTATGTATGACAATTAAAAATATTAAATGTGGTCTTTCTGCTGCTTCATTTCTGTGGCTACTGAATGAAGCTGTGAGGAAATGAAAGCAGGGTGTCTGCTGAGACCTGCAAATCTTGAACCATAGGTACGTGTGCTGCCATCATATAGTGCAGGAGCTCTCCTGCCTCGTCTTGCACATACACTCAGCAGGTTTTATGACCTCGGGCAGAAGTGCCTTGTTCCTGTGACCATGCCTGTAGTCTGCTGTGCTGCTTCACAGACAAAGAAGAGGTTTCTGTGGGGAGGGTAATCAGCTAGTGTAATCCTTGGCGATGCTAATCTCAAAGGTCAGTTCCCCAGAAGTCAGTTCACGTGGGACAGATGCCTGCTGTGATTCTTAACTGTCTCCTCAAAGTTTAAATTAGGATTTCATTAAGTTCTACCACTTCATGACTGGGATGTCAAGAGAGCCTGTGAGAAAATTCTTCTGGAGGTGGAAGAGAAGGGAGGTTGAGTGAAGAGCATTTGGTTCCAGATCCTCAGTGGTGAGGCTTTGAGTGTTCTTGTTTGCATCATCAGCTGGGAACGTTGCCCCCCAGCAGTTACGTGGTGGCATCTCACTCCTGCTGACCGGAGTAGGAACTGGGGGTCACGGCCTGTCTACTGAGTGTGGTTGTGACAGAAGGGAAGTGAACACTGTCTTTGCTAAATACCAGTATTTTGAGAGTAAATAATTCCCTTTGCACTAATGTTTTTGGTAGCAAAGGCTAAATTACTTGCCTCTACCAAAAACTGCATTATAAAAATGCTGTCTTTTTAAATACATCTGAGAGCACCCTTAGAAAAGAGCATAGCACTGAAAGACAAAGTCTGTATCCACGAGTGAGTGATATTAAAATGACCCCTGGTTAAAACAAATGGACTTGTTACTTTAAACACTCTAACCTGTTCTTTTTGGCCAGCAGCTGAGTTGCAGGCTGTTCTTCTGCATACATTTGATATTGATAAATAATGAGTCATTCTTCTTTTTCTCAAAACAACTTCCTGGTGAATACAGGAATATGAAATCTCCTATTTTTAAGCATGATTTCCTTAAAAACATTGAGTAATTTGACCGTTATGTGTTAGAGGATTTACGTGTCCTGCTAGCATAGTGCTTCACTGTGTACTTAGTAATTTCCTCCTGTCTTTGACATTCAACCTCAGGAGGACTATTGGGGTAGCCACTTCCATCACGGGCCTCTGCGAGGCAGTGGTTTTCACTGGTCATGGTGACACAAGGCCAAAAAAAGCAGCAGCTGAGGTATGGAGAAGGAAGGAAACTGGATTGCTTCAGTGTGGTCTCTTTATATTTGTGATTCAGTAAGCCATATAGAAGTCAAGCTTGGTGTATTCACTGTAGTGGCAAATTCTGTAGAAAAAACATCTTAGAAGGCCGGTTTCTTTCAGAAAGTATTAAAATAGTAGCACTGGATTGTGTGGAACTTGAAACCTGTCAGGGACTGTTGTAGAACTCATGAATAATGTGTGTGAGTGGTGAAGAGGTAAAACTGCTGCTATCCAGCTGAAAAAAAAGCACTAATTGCAAAACACTCTGCCAAAGGCCGTACCTTAAATTTTAAAGTTATAAAGCTTTGTCAGCTGCCTTTAATGTGTCTCTTAAAGCTCTTCAATTTGCTTGATGACAAAACCAGAACCAGCTGATGGTAAAATCTTCCTGCATTCAAACTGCAGCCTTGTCTCTGAGGAAGACAAAAGTTCTGCCAAAGTAGCTTGATACTACTACAGCATATTGTATTGCAGTTACTTCTCATTTCAGAGAAGAAGACTGATTTCAGAACTTCAAGATGGATAGTAACTAGCATGTACAACAAAAAAAAAGCAAAGATTTTGTCTCCTGCCTACATAATAAAGATTTCATAGTTGTGGATTTTTTTTCTTGTATAAGGTAACATATGTGACTTTCTTTGCTTCTAGGCTCAGACTGCCTTTTCTTCAAATCCAGCTAATCCAGCAATCTTGTCTGAGGCTTCTGCTCCTATTCCTCACGATGGAGGTAAGCTCCTGGACTGTATGGTATCCTGATGTTGTGGAAAGCAGTCATGAAATTCAAAGTTAACAGAACAGTTCAAAAATACCTGTAAATATGTAGCCATGTTTACAAAGTTGTGGCAAGCACTAACCCGTCTCTTAATTTCTCAAAACCTTTTCCAAGTGAGCCTAAAGTAATGAGATTTGCTGTTAGTACTCTTTGAGCTCTTTAACCCTTGCCTCAGACACCTAGTTGTCCTGATTTATCACAACTATTTGTAAGCTTTGGGCGCCTTGCCTTTTCCTATCAGCTTGCTTAGGAACAGATGAAAACAAAGGAGTGCCCAGGAAGGTGGAACTTGATCTTGTCATTCTGTCATTGTAAAGCTTCCAGCAGATTTAGTGATCAAAAGTCTGTTGGGAAATCCATCAGTCCTAAAGCTGAATGACTTGTACCCATTTCTTCTCCTTTTCTTCCATACATGTGTACCTCCATGAAGGCAGACAGGTATGTTTGAGGTCAGAGCATTGGCTTAGTAAGTTACACCTGGTGTAAAAGGCCTAAAGCCTCTAACCAGCGTGACCAGCAGTGCTGGAACACAAGTCAAGAATGCTGGTGGATCAGATATTAAAGCTTGGTGAATGTAACTTTGTCTCCAGTTCTCATCTTGGTGCTGGTGGGTCTAAGACTTAGACTTTAAGGCAGGAGTTTGTATAGCTCACCAGAGAGCTGTCTCTTGCAGATCCTTTCTGGAATTAATTGCTCATCAGTAAAGGACGGGAGGCCTACACCATCTATAGGATGTGCCACACCCAGTGGGAATCCCTCTGTCCTGACAGAGGCACGAGAATATACACAACATCAAGGGCTTTGGGGTGTTCTGCTGTTTGGAGGTCTCTCTTTTGAATGAGAACATAATACAGGCAGCAAAACTGTGTCCTTTGTGGTCTTCAATGAAGAATAAAAGAGGAGAATGGACTAGATGCAGAGGTCTCGTGCAACATCAGTTTTGTATATTCCATGGGGCTTGAAAGTGCAAGCAGAACCAGAAGAAGTAGGCATTAAAAGCTTATTAATCTATATTGGTGAAAGTACAAACTGATAGATTGATCTGGAAATAAGATCAGACAGCTCTCATGTGAAGCACCTTGCAAACATGACTCCTGAATGTGTAAGGAGCAAAAAAGTCTCCAGTTCATACTGGCATTCACCTTTCAATGACCTTTGTTCCTTCCCAGAAAAGTTGCTTTCCATTTCTGCTGCAATGTAGATTCTGATGATAGGTGGTTTTATACCTGTACCCATCAGTGAACACTAGAAGAAACCTGAGCTTTGTGAATTGGGGAGCTGACTTGCCTCCAAGGCTGTCCTTTGCACCACCTTACTTTCTGAGCAGTATTTTATATCCTTGTGGAATGTCAAGAGCAACATCAGGTTTATTTCCAGAGTGGTTCAGCTCAAGGTCTGACAAGTCTGTCAGTTAACTTTTTTTCCTTCTACTCCCCACATCCTGCTCCTCTCACATACAGAGGAATCTCCTGCTGGATTTTTTAAGGACCATGTTTATTTTGGCTTGTTGAGAAGCGTGTCTAAAACCACTTCATTTTGAAGCTGTGAGACAATGACAAACCCTCTTTCTTGAAGACTCTTAAAGCAGACTGTACTGTGAATCTTGTGGCCTGGAGGTAGTCTTCTGCAGAAACCTTACCATGCCTTGGAGCTGGAATGTCTTTGGCATGGAGGCCTCTTGTGAGTGCAGTCTGGCATTTGGTGGAAGGTCAGTGTATGTATTCTCCAGTGTACTTGTTTTAGGGCTGGGAGGGAGGGTAGTTCCCCACTAGTTGCCCAAAAGCTTTGGAGCAAGGGTGTGTCTTCATGGAGTACACCACAAGGTTGGGTTTGGAATTTATCACCACGTGTCTAATGTTTGTGCCATAAAGGATGAATGGTGGAACTGAAACTAAAAGCTCTTTGCAAGCTCTCGATCTCAAAAATGCCTCCTCTGGTTACTTGTCTAAACTGGGCTAGAGTAGCAGTCCTGATTCTGCTCTGGATCCTGCACTTGGGTCACAACAACCCCACACAACGCTCTGTCCCTGGGGAAGAGTGGCTGGAAAGCAGCCCAGTGGAGAAGGCCCTGGGAATGCTGGTCAACAGCTGGCTGAATAGGAGCCAGTGTGTGCCCAGGTGGCCAAGAAGGCCACCAGCATCCTGGCTTGTATCAGAAATAGTGTGGCTGGCAGGACTAGAGCAGGGATCAACCACCTGGACTCAACTCTGGTGATGCCTCAGCTCAAAGGGGTTTGGTTTTGGGCCCCTCACTATGAGAAGGACATTGAGGGGCGGGATGTGTCCAAAGAAGGGCAACAAAGCTGGGGGAGGGTCTAGAGCACAGGTCTGGTGAGGAGTGGCTGGAGGACCTGGGGTTGTTGAGCCTGGAGCAAAGGAGGCTCAGGGGAGACTTTCTGGCTCTTGACAACTCCCTGACAGGAGGTTGGAGCCAGGTGGGGGTCAGGCTCTTCTCCCAAGGAACAAGCAATAAGACAGAAGGGAACATCCTCAAGTTGTGCCAGGAAAGGTTTAGGCTGGACATGAAGAAAAGCATCTTCTCTGGAAGAGTTTTTAAGGCTTAGCCCAGGCATCTCAGGGCAGTGGTGGAATCCCCAACCCAGAGGAGTTTCAAAGCTGTGGAGATGTGGAGCTGAGGGACATGGGTTAGTGGTGGGCTTGGCAGTGCTGGGGTAATGGTTGGACTGATGATCTGAAAGGTCTCATCCAACCAAAACGATTCTGTGATTCAAGCAGGTCTTCTGTCATCATTTTCACAATAAATACATTCCAGTACCTGAGCTTTGTTGAAATAAGTGCACACAGAGGAGCGGCAGCTGCTCGTTCTGTCACACCAACTGTTGTAGTGACAGGGCTTTTCTGTTCTGTTTTTCTCCTGCAGGTTTATACCCCAGGTTGTATCCAGAGCTCTCACAGTACATGGGCCTGAGCCTCAGCGAGGAAGAGGTGCAGAGGAACTTGCCCGTGGCAGCAGCAGCTCAGCCCCAGGGTGTAAGTGCCAGTCAAGTACCTTTTAGAAAGCAAAAGTGTAAACCCTAAATGTCTCTCTACCCTTCTAGAGAGTAGACTACTCCCTGTCTTAAGTACAAATGAATTAAGTACCAGCCCCTGTTTTAATATGGTCCTAAACTGAGCAGTATGTGTCCAGTGGTGGGAGCGGGGAGGAGCTATGTTGCAACTCGTGTTGGTTTTTTAGTATATCACTTCATATAAACTGACATGTATCTATATAAAAATTTAAAACTTGTCATCTGGCTCTTTTGTTTTCATCAGCAACTGGTAACACGACCTTCTACTAATTACATGGTAGCTCCAGTGACTGGGAATGATGTTGGAATTCGCAGAGCAGAAATTAAGCAAGGCATCCGGGAGACAATTTTGTGTAAAGATCAGGATGGCAAAATTGGACTTCGCCTGAAGTCCGTTGACAATGTAAGTATAAGAAGCTTGCTCTCGCCTCTAGAGATCTTACTACTGGATTAAATTAGTAGTGAAGTTAGTGTGTGGTCATGGAATTGTCTCCTGCATAATGTTTTTTTACCCATTATTAGAATTTTAAAATCCTTCAGTAATTAGATTTCCAGCTGTCTGAGCTAGGATCTAAATTTACAGCAGAAATTTACTTCCATGGTTTTTATAACACCTGAAAAATTCTTGTAACTTTTTTTGCCCACCTTGGCATGAAGTTGTCCTTGCAGAGGTGCTGTGATACTTCAGTGGTTCAAGACTTCTTCTCTCTCTGTCTGTGGAAACATTGGGCAGTAGTTACAATTCAGTGGTAGGCAGAGACCTGTCCATGGCATAGAAGCTTTTATAGATTTCTTGGAGTGTGTTGCTGGTGAGAAAAGTAAGGATGGTGCGGGTGTCATCTTTCTGTATGTAAGGAGCCATTTCAGAGTAGGCTTTTCTGAGTTTCCCTTAACAAGAACATAGCTGCAAGAAGATCCCTAAACCTGGTCTTTTGGGGCTTTTTTTCTTGGCAAGGCTGTTTAAGCTGAATGTTTAAAAAAACTCTTCTACTCAAGGTTTCATAGAGGGTTAAAGTGCTTTTTGTAGTTCAACCAAGGAAATGTTGGGATTTCCTTACAGTATCTTTTTTTTGTGTTGGTTTTCTCTTTTTTTAAATGCCACCCACTTTCCCCAAAAGTATTATCTACAGTTTGCTTTGATATGCTTTACTTTGGTTTTTTGGGTACTTTGACTAGAAATAGTTTAACACCTTGCGTTTTTTTTACCTGAGGTGCTGTCAAATAATTGATGCAAAGTTGAAAACTAATGGTGTTGTGAAAGAAGGAAAAATTAGCCATAGAGTTCCTACCATTACTGATCTATTTCTCCAGCAATGTGTAGACTCTCGTATCTGTCAAAGGAATTTTTAGTGAAATGCAGAAGAACACAGTGCAAACTTAACAATAATCTGTCTCGATCCAGTTGTTCAGATTTCTTGCTAAAGCAGAATATTTACCCTTTTGAGTAAGCTTTAATGTTATGCTTATGTCTTTTTTCATATCTAGAGCTCTAGACAGAACAGGTTTGCCTATTTCTGACTTCATTCCAGCATTAATTATCTGTCAGTCTCTTAAAGACATCTAGAAACAGACTGAAATTGCAAAAATGCCCCTTCAGGAGAGACAATTAGCAAGTCCTTCTGTCCATTTGGACGGTATTCCATAGAGAATGGGAAACTTTAAAGGGCAGTGTGTTCTGTTACTGGTCTTCATCTTCAAGGAAGAGCTGCTTCTTTTGGTTTGTGGATTTTTTTTTTCCCACTTTTCTCCTTTGTAGGGTATATTTGTCCAGTTAGTTCAGGCAAACTCTCCAGCATCCCTCGCTGGTCTGCGGTTTGGGGACCAAGTTCTGCAGATCAATGGAGAGAACTGTGCAGGATGGAGTTCTGATAAAGCACACAAAGTTCTGAAACAGGCTTCTGGAGAAAGGATTTCGATGATCATTCGGGACAGGTAAAGCCAACTGCAGATACAAATTGTCATATCTCTTTTGGAGTCATTCTGTGGGGTTTGGGTCTCCCCTTGCTTGAGCAGGACTGCAGGCATGACTAAATCTGTTTGTCCCTGTACTTCAATAGTAAGGGTGGTCAGAAATGTTCCCTTTTGTGGGAAACAGTCAAAAATGGTTGCTAATATGTGAACTCTTGGTGCACGCTTGCCCGGGCATGATGAGGTGTGATGTTTTTCAAGGTAAACTAATGAGGGATAGTGCAAGATAAATTTGAACTCAAAATTCAAGAGTTCTGTGCATTTTTTTTTTTTTTTTTTGGACACAACTTGACTTTTTCTTATACTCTGGGCCCTTCACTGCAAGGACATTGAGGTGCTGGAGTGTGTCCAGAGAAGGGCAACAAAGCTGAGGAAGGGTCTGGAGAACAAGTCTTGTGAGGAGTGACTGAGGGACTGCAGTTGCTGAGCCTGGAGCAAAGGAGGCTCAGGAGAGACCTTCTCACTATCCACAACTCTCTGAAAGGAGGTTATGGTGAGCTGGAGGTTGCTCTCTTCTCCCAGGGAACAGGTGATGTAGTAATGTCATATTCAGTGTAAGGTCTGTAGGGTATGACCCAGTGGAGGACTTGCTACTTCTATCAGAGCAGCTGCTTCTACTGTTTCTTGAAACCAAATGCTGTGGTAGTAGATTCCCTCCTGTGCCTACAACCTTTGTACCCAGCTCCCTGCCCCCTTCCTGGATTTACTGCCTTTTGAAGATACAGTTTAAAGGTTTATTGTCTGTAAAGCAGTAGGAATGTTTTTGGGAGAAGCCTTGTACTCCAGAATCCTGTGGTCTACCTACAGTTGTTAAAACCACCTGAGCTATTTTATCTGCCTTGTCACGGCTGTAGAGGAAACTTAATTTTTAACAGATGCTTATATTTAGTTGGTTGCTGTGGTGGGTGGATGTTGTATGAGACTGGGTTTTTTTTTTGTGTGATTATTAATCCAGATGGTGAAATGCCTGTAGAACAGGGGGAAAACACATAAGGTTTGTAAACAAACCTATATTAATACAAAAATACTAACAAAACCAAGTTAGACCAACTACAATGAAAAGTGGTTTGGTTTATGAGTCTTTTAGAGCACAGTTACTTCTTGTGAGTCGAAGGTGCTGAACTGGTGTGTGGCTCTTCCCGTGGTTTAGTGGGCCCAAAACATGGCTTTGTGTTTTCAACACCTTACAGGCCCTTTGAACGGATTATTACTATGCATAAGGACAGCACAGGGCACGTTGGTTTCATATTCAAGAACGGCAAAATCACCTCAATAGTGAAGGACAGTTCTGCTGCCAGAAATGGACTGCTTACAGAGCACAACATCTGTGAAATCAACGGCCAGAATGTCATTGGATTGAAGGTAGGTAACAGTGTGTGGTGGGTGCAGATAGCTGTGTGTGAGTCCAGTAATGGCGTTTTGGAGGGGGAGAAGGATTGTTAATGTCTTGTTTCGTGTTCATAAAACAAGGAATTCATCAGAGGTGACTTATCCAAGTCTCTCCAGTCGAGTTATGTTGAGGCTGCTTTGTAGTTGTAGGCAAGGCAACTCAATTCTTACTCTCTGCCTCCTGCCTAGGCTCACCCTCAGTTTTTATCTTTAAATTTGTTGGCATAACAAAAAAAAAGTGAGCTTCCTGCTGCCAACCTGTGTGCAGTTCCAGTAGGAACTCTGTGTAACGTCTGTCTGTAGTCAGTCAGTGCGGATCCTGCTGAGCAGACATCTCATTGCTGGCTCAGGGGCTCGCCCTTGGGGCTGAACGCTCCAAGCAAGGAACTGCAGGTCTCTCAAGCTCCCTGAAAAATGTCCAGAAAAAGCTCTGGAACTGCTGCTTTGTCAGTCAGCTTGAGTCATGTCCCTCATAAGACTTCTTGTGTAACGACAGGACCCCCAGATCGCAGACATCTTGGCAACAGCGGGAAATGTCGTGACCATCACTGTCATGCCTTCCGGTATTTACGAGTATATAATAAAGAGGTAGGTAATAAACAAAGCAGCTGTGGTGATGGTGACTGATTTTTTTTATTTGTAGGCTAAGTAAAATGTAATCAAGACCTAATTACAAACTTAATGGGAAAGCTGGAATGAGAGTTGTGGGGAGTCTGCAAATCTCCTTAATCTGATGTTTTAGCCAAACTGGTGTGGTCTGGTTCTGTTTTTTAAACCATTCATAGATTGGTGACGCTCCTTTTGCCTTTACTTCTCCTGAAAACCCCTTTTCTAAATGTAATTTGACTAAACTTGAGTTTCCAAGAACTTCCAAGTACATTGATATCACCAGTATTTTTTACTATGTAACTGAAAATGTTGTTTCTAGTGCAGCTACTTCTGGTGACATAAGCATGGCTCTTGGCAGGGTGGAATTGATCTTTCTAATCCTTGGGCAGCGACATCTTTCTGCAGCTCAGTCACTCCTGCAGAAATGTTTTTGAAGTTACTAGAAATTAATAATGCTTCATATATAATTGAGTCTTTTTTCCTGTCCCCCTCCACTTGGCATGCTCTTTCTACAAAAAGACTTTTTTCATTTTTAACAGCCATGTTTCCCCCTGCCCTCTTGCCTCACACTCGTGGTGCTGCTCTGCTTGCACGCAGGCACTGGAGGATTTGATAACACAGCTACGTTACTAATGACACCATCGAGTACCACGGGCTTCTCTTCCATCTCTGCAGCCTGCTGCAGTTTTCTATACCAACACATTTGTTGTCAAAAATAAAAGGCCAACTTTTGAGTTGTCCTAGAGGGCTGGTGATGACAAAGGGGGATAGGGAGCTTTAGCCATCTTTGAGAGTCCTCTTACAAAACTGAATGCCTTTCCCTTTTTTCTAGGATGGCAACTAGCATTATGAAAAGCCTGATGGATCACTCTGTTCCTGAGGTCTAAGCTTGCAACCTGTATGTGTGTAGATAGAACAATGATTCCACTAAACTCGGGCTGTTCTACTCAGTGATTTCTTTCTTCTGCACGTGAGCCTCTCTGGAGGCTACGAGAAGATAATGCTGCAGCAGGCACTTGCATCTCTAATGGCTGGGAATGTTACAGGTCAACATATCTCGTTTTATTCACAAACTGTAAAACTTGTAGCCTTACATGCTTGACAAATGTGAAATTCCAATCACGCTACGACTCCTTTTGGTAGGACTTTTGGTTCACTACTACTACAAGCCATTGCAACTACAGGGACTGGGTATCCCTTGCAAAGTTACGTGTTGTTGCCTAGGACAATGCTGTGCTTTGTATGTTTAAGACAAATGAGTATTTTTACTGCTTTCTGTTTGCAATAGTAGATTTGAAAACATGTTAGAAATATGACTAGTACTAGGTAGTAGGTTTGTTTTAGTAAATACTGTTTACAGGAGAACACCAGCTAAGCTGACTAGAGCTAGAGGCATCATTCAGTAAGTAAGCGTATTAAATAAGTAGTGTACAGACACTCAGATCTTTTTATGACTTGTTATACAAATTGTATCTAATATGCTTATCTCTCGCCTTAACCATGTTCTTAAAGATTCAGAAATAACCAAATAAATGACTGAAACCCTAGGTCCTGTGTGAGCACATGCTTATGATGAGCTGACAGGCTTGGTTTGTTGAGTTGTCTTTGGCTGCAAAGCAGCTTTTGAAAGCAAAGGTAGGAAATACAGTTCAAAACAGTTTTCTACATAAGCTTACTGCATACAATGCTGAATTGTTTTACAAGGGTAGATCCAGGATACTTTAGACAAGCTATTCTTAATTCATACCTTTTTAATGACTGGCTGGGCATCAGTCTGCTGGTGGGGTGTGGCAGGTACTTGCCTTGGTCTCACTTCTTCACTTTCTCCTCTTCACTTAGTGAACTACATTTCTCACAACCTACAGATTTTTCCTCCCTTCCCCTTTTCATTCTCTTACCCATCCTGTTGTGGGGTGGCTGAGTGAGAAACTCAAGGACTTGGCTGCTGCTTGGGGTCAACCCACCACAACTGGCCAGAGGCACATTCAGTTGAGACTCTGAGTCAAATTAAGTGATCTGAAGTTAAGTACCAGTGATGGTGAGTGATTTCAAATTTTTTTTTTTTTTTTTAATGCTTTGTTCCAGGTTTCCGCTCTGAAATCTGGTATTGCTGAACTTCAGCCTTCCTCACAGTGGGCAGTAGCCCAGAGCTGAAGCAAGCACCTTTATAGGTGTGATTGGTTGTAAGGTGGGTGTGGGGTGTCAGTCCAGCTATTCTTTCAGAACTGATTTAGAGCCAGAATTGGTCTGGGGATGGTGGTATCTTATTTATTTACTTGTTTGTCCATTTAAATGAAATAATACTTCAGAAGATGACTGTAAGAGCTCACATGAGAAAGAAGAGTGAACAGTTGTTCACAGCTTGGCACTGTGCAGTAACTGGAATCTCTTGGGCCAGGCCCTTAGTAGCATGTGTAGCTGGTTGCAGCTTTTCAAGCTTGTAGGAGATGTAGCAATGGGGGTAGAGTTGGGAGCTTCAGTTATGGATCTGAGTTGCAGACCTGCTGCTCTTCCTGGTAGTATTCTGAAGTTCAGCTGTGTCAGCTCAGCTGTACACCTGCCAAGAAGAGTTGTCTTGGAGCTTCCTGTTTCTCAAGTGAATTTCCAAGAGAATATCCCAGCTAACCCATTACACTACTCCAGGCTGTAGTGGTGATGACATTAATCCCAGGAGCCATTTTAATGGGATGGTTTGGTTACTAAATAGTATGTCTCTGGAACCTCTGTGGCAAGCATCTACTGGCAGTAATTGGTGGCTTCGTGGAGTGTTGGTTTGATGGGCGTAGAGCCCATAGCCATCATCTCCATGTTCCTTGGCAAGCTGGCTTGCTGAGCTATGAAGTCCCTGGAGCCCCAAGCAAGGTATTATGGAAATGCTGATCCCTGCATGGAACCAGGTCTGACTTGAGAACAGGTGAGGGAGCCCATTCTGTACCTGTTCAAGCTTTAAAAATCCTTATTTATGCAAACCTCTTATTATAGCTTGACCAACAGGGTTTGACCACCTTAAACCTTATGACTTACTAGTACATACAAGTTGGGCTAAAACTTGGCAAAAAGAAGTGAACTGAGACAAAAACAGGTTAGAGGAGCAGACCCAAATACACTTCTTTTGTTATAAAACAGCTGTAATGGGAAGTAATAGAAAGGTAGAACTTCAGCACAAGTACTTGGTGTTTTCCTTCCAGCTGCAGCACACAGCAACCAGAAGTGAAAGGATTAATCAAAAAACCTGGTTTTATGCAGAAACTAGCAGCTTGGAGAGTAAGCTGTGGTTAATTATGTGTACCCAGGTAAACTCTGAGTGAAGCTGCAAGAGAATACTAGTTATGTAATTCCTTGTATACCTCGATTTAAAAAAAAGGCACCAAACCAACTTAATGATGATGTGGTTAATAACTGATAATTTGATTTTCTGCCTTAAAAAGCTAAGGCTGCTTTAGGCAATGAAGCAGCTGGCTGAGGCCTCGGTGTTCTGAGCACTTTTTACAGCAGGAAGCAAACCTCAGCTGATCTTAAATAGGGACGTACACAACGCATAGCTCTTAGCCAAAAGGAAGTTAACCCACTACTAAAAATTACTCTTCAGTCAAGAATCAGGGATCACAAATTTCATTTTCCTCTGTGATAAAGGAGCAGAGCTGTGCCCTAAATTTGGGTGAGATGGCATCCAGAAAGCAGAGGTGAAGGTGTGTATTTTACTATTGCTCAGGTTGTCCCTTTGTGCCTTTTTTTTTTTTTTTCAGGCACCTTGGAGTACAACCTGAGTTGCAAAGTTGCACAGAATACAGAAACAGGATGTGCTAAAAGGCACTACAGTGAGGAAGCCAGCAATCCTCACCCTACTTTGACAACACACAAAGCTTTTAACACAAGCCAGAAATCACATGAGACAGGTCCAGGCAAGTGTAGGATGCAAGTTTCTGTATTTGGGAAATAAACAACAGAAGATGAACATGGTAGACACCAAACATTGTGCTGCAAGATTAAGACGTAGCAGCAGGCATGCATGATACAGCTTAATCTTTTGCCACGTGCCTTCACCACACACACATTGATTACATAAAAATTTGGTTATTTTAAGCCCAGTGAGTAATGCAACTGAAACACGAGTTTGCTTTAACATCATGCCATTACATTACTGAAAAATTAAGTTCAATTCCAGCATCATGAAAAAAAATTTAAATAAACCCCAGCCCCTAACCATAAAATAATGGTTTTATGATGCTAAAGAAACTGCTGTGCCCTCAGATAGGTGTTGGGTGTCAAAGCCAAGGCAGGAGATAATTTATTCAGACAATCAGATATAACTATGTTGATACTGATACCATTTAGAAGAATGCTTGTCCTGGACTCCTTGACAAGGCATCTTCATATCAGCACTAGAGAAGACCACCAGAGAAATAAATATCGTGCTCGGGGCAACAGCACAGCTGCCAATGGTTGTTGCTGTATTAGGCCATTTAAAGACCATTTCAAGTCTTTACCTCCAGCCCAGCTCCTTGTAGGAAATCCCAAAGTCCTACAGTGAAAGTAAGCCAAGTGCAGCACTGCCTTGGCACTGGGTCAAGACAACAAAGCTTTGGCTAAACCCAGGGGCTGCAACTGAAACTCCATCTCAAAGATCATCTGAGAGTGGAAAGCAATTGAGAACACCAAACCCAACATGCAAAGGTTATTACGAGGAGCAGTAACACATGATGAAAAGCAGTAGTAACAGAGCCCAGGACCAACTTCAGGTGCAGTGTAAGGAGAAGATTTATATCAATTCCTTGTATGTGCAACTGTCCTCTGTTAGTTCATCAATTTTATGCTTGGCTTCCTCTCAGGCTAGTATGTTACTGCTGTTTTTCCATAGAAAAAGCAGTCTAGGGTGTGTTCTTATACTTCCCTGTGCTTCCACAAACAGCCACGGTTGAAGACCAGATGGCCAGACAAGGCTGACCACTGCTCAGAACAACAGCTGCCAGAAAGTGGCTCAAAGTAGCTCCGACCATCATCTTCACTAGGAAGGAAAGGTGACTACACAGGAGGCACAAACATTGTCATGAGACATGGTACTAAGCTGCAAGCAGCCCTCAACACTTGCAGCAATGCAAATGCTGCTTTGAAACAGCAAGCCATGATGCATTCTCTACATAAATTAGACAATGACTGCAAGTTAAGAGCTCTTTAATTACAGAAAAATAGGTCTTTAATTTCATCTCAGATAGCATTTTAGACAACCATCTCCAATATGATAGTCCATGAAACACAAACGCATACGCTACCAAAGTGAAGAGCTCTCAGTGAAGTCACTGCAACGTAGAAAGTTGTAGCCACACAGAGCTTCCTGTCTGGTTGAACTTCAGCAGCCATCATTGCACGCAGTTAAGTTCCTTTAAAAGGTCTGGTTTAAAACAAGAGTTCATTTCAATGCCTGGAGGGAAAGGCACTTAGTATTGCAGTTTCCAGAACATGATTTGTCTGTCTTCCCCTCCTGTAATAACACTGTTGCACTGTTCATTCATCCACATGGATGTTACAGCACCTGGGGAAAAAAACCAACCCCAAGCAAACAAGTAAATCCACATGCAAGTAAACGAGGGGCTCAAGATGATGGAGCCAAGATGATTTTTTTTTTTTAAGAGTTTAAGATCATCTGATCTTTAGTTTGGATTACATTGACAGCACAAATGCTAAGAATTCTAGGGTGGCTGCACTAGCTGCAAAGTGATCTCTGTACAGGATGTGTTCCAGAGTTCGATCTTATAGTAGAGAGGCTTAAAATGTGTTCAGGAAGGCAGGCTTAAAAACCAAAACTTGAATAAAACTGAGCTAGTTTTTGTCCTTCACACATCCTGGTTGCTATTGTACTAAAGATGATACAGATAAATTTAAGAAGCCTATAAATCCCTATCCAAAACCATTTCCCTGGTAAATTTTACTTCATTTCTTGTTAGACTGACAGTCTGGATGGACTTAAGTCTCCAGCAAAGTCTGTACTACACTTTATTAGGGCTATGTTGACTTTTGTGATGTTGTATGAATTAGAAAAATCCCAAGTCATTTACCTTTGTAAACAGGACTATTCCTCATTATTAAAACTTCTAGGGAGGTTCACATGGACCTGCGTTTAGTTCCAACAGGTAACACTAACATCAAGAGCAGCCCACTGACCAAGCAGGAGTCTCAAACTTTGCAGTACTAACAGAGCTGGGAAACAGGAACCTTCCCTTCAATCAGAGTAGGAGCAGTTCAGGCATACCTGTATGTCCTTTGATTCTTTCAATAACTTTTCCTCCAAGAAGGTCCCAAATGAGTAATTCACCAGATTGACTTCCTGATAAGATGGTATTTCCATCCCATTTGAAGCACCTGCAAGTAATTCTGGAGTTAGTTCACTTCAAGCTTGTGTATAGCAAGAGCCAAACATTTCCAAGTGGACCAAACCAAAAAGAATGGAAGATGGAGGTAGGAAACTCTGCCCTTTGACAGTCTCTCTCAAAAGGTTATCTGCAAATTATTTTAAAGACTCATGACCCAAACTTAAGCTTCTCTGGCTGCCCCAGACCCCACCAGACCTCCTGGCAGAAGGATGAGACATGTTCCTGTAACAAAAGAGGACCCAGCAGCTATACGTGTGCATGGCACCCCAGTGCCCTCATCAGCCACCACATGCACTTCTGTCACTGCATGTTCTGAAACAATCACTCGAAGTGCAAAAAGGACTTTCAGGGAAATAACTGAAGGAAAAAAAAGTACATATACATGTGCATATACATATTTTTATGTATATACACACATGCAAAACCAACAAGTCTTGTCCACATATGGCCGTTACATTTTTACTCCAGTTACTGAGTAAACATTCCATCTTTACCTGATAAACCATAAAGAACTGTAGGTATTTGGGTTTGTGGAAAAAAAGCCATCAATCTAATTCTGATGGCAAATCTTTCCTAAGATGACTGAAACAAAAAGGAAGATGTGCAAAAATAAATAAGTCAGGATTATTGACAGAGATGATTCAACTGTAAATTTCAGTAGCTCAGCTGCTCAAGGGCTTAAGAGCTGGTTAGCTACAGGGCTCTTTTTTTTTTTAATGGATTTTAAAGTTGTTGAAAAAAACGTGAGTTCAGATACTTGTTTGGTTTTGTCTGTCTGGAAAGCTTGAGCATAATGCAGAGAAGATGCTACAATGTCAAACTTTGTGCTTTAGAAGTAATGCAGTAAAACAAAGCAGGCAGCTTTCCTGCCCTTCCCATCCTGCCATCAGTACCCATGGAGCTCCTCCACAGTTATGGGGGCTGCCCAGGCAGCTTCAGCCTGTGTGCTCTCAGTTACCTCTGTGGCTGGTCGGTGGTCACAGAAGATATGAGCATCCCCGTTTGTACGTCTACCACCTTGAAACAACAGTCCTCTCCCGTGCTGAGTAGGTGTCTGCTGTCTACATGAAAGAAAAAAGCAGAAGAAAGGACAAAAGCTCGTGTTGAGACATTCAGTTGTAGGTACCAAAGGCATCCACCATGCAGCGTGTTGGGTGTGCCACTGCCTGACCTATTTATAGGTGGGCTTATTTATAGATACTTATTTATAGCTAACTGACTGGAAATTAAGTCTCTAATCCAGCAACACTAAACACTGGAGCTCCCAACAGTGCCTATTCCAAACAAATGCAACGTACCAGGACTAAAAGCAGCATCAAACACAGTCCCAGAGTGACACGGCAACTGGTGCAAGGCTGTGGCTGTGGTAACGTCCCAGACACTAATGGTGCCTTCCTTGGTTCCAGATGCCAGGGTGGTATTTGTGGCGTTAAGGTCGATGGTGTTCACCTAGGAAGTTAAACATCCCATGACTTTCCTGTTCCTTCATGTCAACCATCTTGAGATGGGTTTTAAACGCACACAAAGCAGGCTCACTAGCTGCACGATGGTATTTTATTTACAACAAGCTTTTACGTTTAATCCTGCAACAGCCTTAATTAAGTACAATTAGTAAAAATCCTGCTTATAAAGAGTAAGAGATCCCTTTGATGCTATTTTAAAATGCTTTTTCTTTGCAGAATCAGAAATAAAATTGACATTTCAGACGACTTTTCATACTCAAAATGTAAGACTTTATCCTTAAAGGTAAAATTTCTCTTGATTTTTAAAGAACTTCCTCATCATCAGTTATTTCTAATTCTCTTGGGTTCAGTTCTTAAATGTTATCAGAACTGTTTCAGTAAATGTCTATGTTAAAAAATATTATGTTAAAAAAAATGTTAAAAAAATATTAAAGTTTAAAATGCAGTAATTCTAAATATACTACCAGAGTGATGTTGGAGGCTATAAATCAGAGTGTGCAGTTACACCTTTATCATTTAGTACACACAATGTGTTTATAAATTTACAGTGAAATTCAGTAATATATTTTATGGTATGGTAAACAACTTAAGTTCAGTTTTGTCTGCTTGCCTTTGGCAAAGATGTGTTAACAAGCAGCTGTAACAATAAAAATATTTGAGAAACAGCCTGTTTTTGAAAACAAAGCAGCTAACAAAAATCCCCCAACCCTCCTGGAACTTTTTGCATATAAACTAAGGAAGACAAATTAAGAGACCTGCTTATACTGTTGCTTCAGTCCTCGGGAGTGGCTCTTTCACCACAGAATCCTGACTTTGTTTTTAATGAGCAATTAATCTTCACGTTCTGCAGTACTAGATCCACATACTCACACTGACATCGTGCTCTAACTCGGCCAGCAGCTGGAAGTGGTGCTTTTTGTTGCTCGGGGTCTCTCCAGGGACGCAGTGCCACACCTACAACACAGGCACTGCAGTTTGCTCAGGGGGCCTGGGCATTGCCCTGGAGATCCTCCAGGGCCCCATGCTCATGTCACAAGGAAGGCTGCTTGTGGCAGCCACCGGCATCAACAACGGGGACAACCCAGCAGCAACAGCCAACAGCACCTGGACTCCCATACCCCACGCAGAGCCATGTACTGAACAGGACTCTGCTGCCCCCAGAAGCCTGACTGTGCCTAACTGTAGGCATGCTCCTTAGCTTAGCAAGTTCCTGGTGTCACGTTCAACCTCCCTGCTCCAGCAAGGTCACCCAGAGCAGGCTGCCCAGGACCAGGTCCAAGTGGGTTTAGAATCTCCCCAGATGGAACCTCCCCAGAGACAGAGACTGCTCAACCTCTCTGGGTCACCTGCGCCAGGCAAAGAAGTTTTTCCTTATCTTTATGTGGAACTTCCTCACTGAAAAGTCTGGCCCCATCCTCTTTAGATACTGATCAGCATCGACCAGATCCCCTCCCATTTTTCTCCAGACTCAACAGCCCCAGGGCTCTCAGCCCTTGCTCAGCACAGAGATGTTCCAGTCCCCTCAGCATCTCTGTAGCCTCTGCTGGGCTCTCTTGTCTCTCTTGAGCTGGGGAGCTCAGAACTGGCCACAGTACTTACTGAGGTACAACAAACCCACATACAAACCTTCACAGTGGAATCCCAAGATGCAGAATATAAACGCCCATCACGCCAACAGATCTTACTGACTGCATCATCGTGTCCCATCAAGATGTCTTGCTGCCTTCCAAATGCAATTGAATAGAAGTATCTAAGAGGAAAAGGTTATAAAATCACCTTGTCTTCAGAGAACTTAATGCGCTTTTTTTCCCCCTAAATAGCTGAAAGTAACTTTGGTTCTACAGTTTCTAACAGAAATCTACTGGAATAAAAAAAAAAAATATATATATATATTTTGAGACATTTAATGAATTTCTGTACCATTATCTAAAACCATAAACATAATGGCCAAGGCACTCAGTGTAATTAAATAAAGTCAATAGGAAGGAAATACACACATATGATTGTCCCATGAAGAACTTATGACAGTGGTATCTCCTGGCAAGATGAGACAAGATGATAAAGCCTGCAAGAAAAAGAGGAAAAATAAAAAAGTTTAATTTCTTACCCCAAATCAAACAGAAGCACATTACAGAACCACAGCATGGCAGAGGTCGGAAGGCACCTTTGGAGATCATCTAGGCCAACCCCCTTGCTAAAGCAGAATCACCTAGAGCATGATCAACATGATTTTGGACAACAGGAAGCATTTTAGTCTTCTATATGCACAACACAGAGGTGTTACATGAACACTACTCAAGAAAAACCTTGCAGAGGTTGGACACTGAACAGCAAGAATACTTAAAGCCAGGTAAACATAAAAGTAGCACTGAAGTTCAGAAACACAAGCAGAACAGATGATTTTCTTTTTCATAATGCTGGTATTTCAAAGACAGGGTATGTAGTTCCTCATTCAGGAGGAACTGGGCCAGCTCTTCATCTTGCAAGCTACTGTCAACTCCAGAAAGCAAAAAAAAAACCCAAACCTGTTTCCTTTGACATTCTTCGTGACAGCTACTTATCAGCTCAGCTCTTTCAAAAAAAGTAACTAATTCCTCCTATTCTCCACAAAGAACATTCTTTACAGACAGCTGCACAGTTACTTTACCATCACTGGAAGCAGCAGGGAAAAGAACCATCAGTCCCACACTTCTACTAGTCTCATTACTGGTCATGTTTTATATCTGTGCTAAAACCCAGTAAGCTGCTGGACTGTAAAAGACTGTACTGCTTCTAGCATTGCTGCAACAGATCAGCTCTAAAACTGCAGGGAGAAAATCATCATAGAATTGTTCTGGTTGGACCTTCAAGATCGTCTAGTCCAACCATTACCCCAGCACTGCCAGGGCACCACTAACCCATGTCCCTCAGCACCACATCTCCACAGCTTGAAACCCCTCCTGGGATGGGGACTCCACCACAGCCCTGGACAGCCTGGGCACAGCCCTGGACAAACTCTTCTAAAAGAGTATACAAGGCCTGCTCAGGAAGAACTGACTCTTGGCCTGGGATGAGCAAAGAACTCCCTTTTATAGTGTAAAGCAGCAGCATTCCTAAGTTCTCCCTGGCTAAAGCATTAGCAATTGCTGCACCTAGATTCACCCAGTAGCACACATCATGGCGGGCCATGTGATCCTGATCCTCCAACCTACCTGGGGGCCTGCTGGAGCATGCTATGGCTTCTGTCTGGACAACCCATTTGCTTTTTATTCCCCTTAGAGTTGGGGGCACAGAAAGCACTGCTATAACCTAATGTCTTCCCTCAGTAAAGGACTCTGAACATGCCAGTTGGGCATGAATCTCCATGACCAAGCTCTAGCCACAGTGCTCAAGCACAGAAAATCAAATACAAAATCTCTTTCCAAGTTCTTTTTCAGAAGCAGAGGAAGAATTTTGTTCAGAGGTTGCTGAGGTCACTGCTCATTGAGGAAGGATGGCTCAAATTCACTCAGCATAGATTCCACTCCCTGTGCTTGATTTTCCTCTGCTGCATGACTCAGAGCCTTCAAACTCTAGGGAGCAGTAAGGCAGTGCTGGATGGGAGCACATGGGTGGGATTCAAACTTTGTGATTCTGGTCCCAGTGGCAGTTCAAGGTTGTTCAGGGAGACTCCTCTGCTCGTGCCAAGGGCTCGCGCAAGCCCTTCCCTGACAGCAGGGCAACTCAGAACAGAGCTAGCACAGCAGTGAACCCCAACCATTTAATTCTCCCTTCCCATCTTCACCATCTCCTTGGAGGCCTGACAGAGCCTCAATTCACTGAATTATTCACCCACAATACAAGCGAGTAGGCAGGGGTAGAAGAGAGGCATTGATGTACATCGAGCGCCATTTCTCCGAGTTGCTTCCAGAAGCTTCCCAATGGTCTTGTTTTTATTTTGAGACCAACTTACCATGTTTGAAAAGGACACACTTCTCTGGATTGTTTTTGATTCTTTGGAAAACATCTTCAGAGTAGAATCTGGGGATAATGGACAAAACAGGCAGAAGATAAAAGCACTGTTTTATATTACAGAAGCTAGTAATTTTGCTCTTGTTTGAATATTCAAATACCTCACTATGAAAAGCAGGTATAAAGTTTCTCAAAGACTGAGAAACCTATAAAGCTTGTGACTTGAGTCTGGAACCGGCCTGTTTTGGACCAGTTACAGATGGACTCCCCCGTGCCCATCAAACTCTGGTATCTAAGGGGAGAAATCACCACCTTCCCAAGCCTAGATACAGATAATATTGAAATCCTTGAGTCAAAGTTACCTAAAACTTAAATCCACGTATTTAAGGTATTTAATTACAATAACTACATTTAACAATTTCTACAATAGGCGAGTTCCAAAGGTGACAATCCAAAATCCAAACAGAAGTAGCCTTTACATATGAATACTGAAATTCTCTCAAACACCAAGAAGGAACTGAGCATGAAGTGAAAAGAAGAATCTTCCATTTGACAAAAGATTAGGTCAACTCTTTTCATGACAAAAAACCAAAACAGAATTCAGTGATTCCAGAAATATCCCATTTAATGTTGTCTTCATTTTGCTCTCTGTGAAGGTATTAAATGGGATTCAATCTTTATTACATTTCAGAGTTTCATGCTGTTTTGCTCACAAAACATTATTCAGTCTTATGACCTGCATTTACCCTGCAGGTTCCAGTAAATACCTCTGCAATAATACTCACCCTGGGATGTAGTGAAAACAGAAGACCCATTGCAAGTGACTGCTATTCCAGTAATTGCCCTGTTTAATACAAGTAAGCTTATAGGTGACTTCATAGGCTTTGAAACTTAACCACCACACTGTAAATTGACTACAGCTGCAATTTGTTATTCAATCTCTGTTAAAGCTAATTCAAGGAGATTAAAAGCACTGCAGTGGTGCATTATATGCCTACAGACAAAAAAATACCTTGATATAATATATGAAACACCAGTACAGGTTCCCTGTACTGTTCTGGAAGAACTTTACCCTCATCAGAAAGGACATGCCCATCTGAGAGGGTAAAGAGTTCCACATTCAGTCTTCCCAGTTTGGGGTTAACTACAGAGAGAGTCAGGAACCAGCCTACAAGCAGATACTGAATACCTCCAGTGCCAGGAATCAGAACTTGCATGTCTTTTCTCCTCAAATTTGACACTGGCAAAGTCACTACAGTCTATAGATTTAGACACAGAGCCTAGGTCAGGGAGTTAGTAGTTAGGAGGCATGAGGCATTCTGCACATCCCAAGTTCTGTTACATGGACCAGCTTCTATTCTTTTCTCTGCAGTCTTCAGGGGAAAAAAAAAAATATCCTTAAAAATCAGAAGTTGAAATTCAAGTATTTTTTCAGGACCAGGCCTTCCCTAACCCTACCAGCCTGGTAACAGAAGCACTCTCTCACTACAAATATGACCTTGTTTTCTTGACAAGAGAAGATTTCTTTTCCAGACTGGGTTATAGTCACCAAGAAAGCTGTTGAAGAAAATCCTCCTAGTAGTCCAGCCACCAGGACAAAGGATGGGACCAAAGGAAAATCTATTCTTTAAAATATAGCTGCTGCTGTCCATTCTTAGATGTTCACCTGAAATGCCCCTGCTGACTCACAGCTCCCTGGGAATCCATCAGAACAGTGGTTTGGTACCTGGAGTAACTGAAAACCTGTAGGTGGAGGCTTGGTAAACTTTTAGTGCTTTAACCTTTCCCCATCAAACAGGCTGAAAAAATTAGACCCTTTTAGAGTTAAAAATAAATAAATGGAAGTCTTTGGCTGGCTGCCACCACCACAGTTTTAGAGGAGGATAATCAATATCTGCTTCAGGTACTAAAATGATAATGAACTTAGCTCTAGACCTGCATAAGGAACAACAAAAATAAATAAATATGTAAATCAAACTACCCAATACCTTTTCTGGATTGATAAGCCACCACATATTCAAACTCATCTTGTGAAAAGAAATCAATAAGCTGACTCAAAGAAAAGAATTTACCTTAAACCTTAACCCACCATTCAGATTGACACAGGTACCCACACCCCACTCCCCCAATTAAACAGAAAACTTTTGACTGTGAAAAGAATAGTACCTACTCTTTGTGAATTTTATACTGCTCATCTGACTGTAGTTTGGCAATATTGTTCCAAGCCAGGGTTATACTTTCTTCTGTCAAATCTTCAAATGATTCTTCGTTTGGAGAAACTGCAATAAAATGCCACAATAAAGTTTCATCACAAATAGAAAAGGAAAAGATTCCAAATAACTAGGTGGCTGAAGTTACAAACATAAACATTACAGGGCAGAAATCATGCTGAGCTCCAGGAATGAGAATTTTTGGCTAACACACAGAATGACAAGATCACCAACATTTTTTGCAAAACTCATCCTGAATGCATAGACTCACACAGTCAAAAATACAATTTTAGTCCTAAACCCAGGGTTTTTAAACTGGAGACTTTACAGAATAAATTTCCAAAATGGGGAAAAAAAAAAACCACCAAAAACAAACCCCAAAACCTTTTCTGCAGAGATGTTTTGGTGTACCATTGAGATGTCAAGAGCTTTCCAAATGGAAAAGTACTAGGAAAGCCATCTACTGCTACAATACATCCCATGCTTTTATTATTCTATCGCATCCTGTTAGGAATGTCACAATTTTATTTCACTGCACTCTTGCAAAAGTTCAGGGATAGAAAAAAAAGCATTAAACCCTGAGACAGTTCGATGTTAATTATCATACAAGGCCAAACCCAACAGGAGCTGCTGCTGTGTGAATTCATGACTTTGGCTGTACACTACTAGATCCATTTAACATAAATGAACATTACAATCACCATATACAAATTCTCAGAGCCACTCCTGGCAGCTGGATACTACAAGGTGCCATGCTAAGTAGCACTCATCTTCACTCCTCTGCTTCATAGTGAAAGCCATCAAAAGTTGAATCAAAAGAACTGAAGACAACCAGCTGAGAAAAACCTTTCCATGTGATAGATGGGCTGAAGATTCAGTCCAATTTATAGCAGACCACTACACATATGATGACCATAGTGTCTTAGTTTCAGAAGTCTAAGTTTCAAATGGAGCAGAAGAGAATCATAGAGTACCAGGTTGGAAGAGATGTCAAGTATCATCTGCTCCAACCTTTCTTGGCAAATGCACTGTCTAGACAAGACAGCTCAGCACCCTGTCCAGCTGAACCTTAAAAGCTCAGGCTGAACCAGCGTTGGGGACTCCACCACTTCTCTTGGGAGATTATTCTAATGGTTGATTGCTATTGTGAAAAATTTTCCTCATGTCCAGTTGGAGTCTCCCCAGGAGTAACTTGTACCCAGCACAGCTGTCTTTGCCATGGGACTCCTTGTAATAGGAGTCTCCATCTTCTCTGTATCCACCCTTTAAATGCTGGAACATGGTGATAAAAGTCTCCCCTAGGCCTATTTTTCTTAAAGCTGAACAACCCCAATTCTCTCAGCCTTTCCTCATATGGCAGCCTCCCAGATCTTGGATCATCTTTGTGGCCCTTCTCTGGGCCTTCTCCAGCCTGTCCATGTCTTTTTTTGTATACCTGTATCTAGATGGCATAGATACCATTTTCTTGAAGAAAGTTATTCAATCATTGTTCCTACAGTATATAGGGAGAAGAAAGTAATTTCCTTACAGACTTTCATTCACATCATGGAAGAGGAAAAGAATTCCAATGATTAATTTAAAGTGTTCAGGTTTATTTAGACCAGGCCAATTGATCACCCCAAAATCATCCTTGTTCAAAAGCTGAACAAATCTTTATATCATTGAGATACAGGCACTGAAGCTGCTGTCTTATCAGCCTGATTGTGAAGTGTCATGAAAGACTAGGGATGGTAGGTCTCCCACAGTCAAAAGCAGAGGCTGGGCAGTCCCAGAGAAGACCACTGGAATGAAGGCAAAAACACAGAACAACGCCTGTATTTTCAGATTTGAAACTGGTCTTGCCAGCTTTCCTGTAGGACTTAGTTAATGGATTTTACTTCAATTGGCTTACAGGGAAAGTGGCCAAGGAGTTGTATAATGAAATCCTGTGGCAGAAAGACAGAGCACTTCTCAAAATTACAAATCTGTTACATTACCAGTTTATCTGCTAAACATTTACCTGGAGACTCAGCCATGGAGATGTGACTAGATGTTCGAGACAAGCTCTTCAGCTTTGGCATTATCCTTCGAGGGTGAGGAATTGTAAACAACTGCTTTGGTGTCTGTCCAAACTCCAAGATTTGTGTCAGCAAAGCTACTTTTTCATTGGGGTCCATAATACTTTGCAAAAACAAGGTATTTCATTAAGCCATGTAAGCAGGTACTTTTTTTTCCACCCCTCCCCTAAAAGCATGCACAATTACTACAGCAGTACAGGCCATCACAAGCACTAATAGAACTGATCTACCAGAGATGTGACAAACAAAATGCTGAAGCTGTCATATGATTGTCCATGTATGATGACAATATGGTCATCAACTAAATAAATACAGCAACCTCACAAAAGCCAGGCTGAAGAAGTGTTCTAGCAACATCCTTTCAAAGCATGCTAAAACTGAGCCCAATGCTAGTTCTCTGCACATTTGGGGGTATAAAATGGAAGAGCTGCACCATTCATGCATAGAGCACTTTTAGAGCCAGCAGAGAACCTGGAGGGATACTGAGAAATTCAGCTAACTGCTTTAGCAAACACATTTTGATTCTTGTTGATTACCTGTTTAAATCTACTCCTCCTTCATAAGTTAATGGGTGAAACACTGAGGGGAGGAAAAAGAAAGGGTTACGTGTACAATGTATATCTACAAGTCTCATTGTCATTGTTGCATTTTTTTACTCAACTTGGTTATATTTAGGCAAACGAGTTATTTCAGCAGGCTATAGAGTTTGAGATCTTGTGTTTCAATACAGGGTTTCTTACGTGAAAAAAATTTTAGGATTTCTAAGAGACTCGGAGAAAGTTTCAGAAGAAATCAGTCAGTTCATGAAGGAAGGATGACTTGTTTTAGCTTCATTAAATACCCCATACACATACTCAAAAAAAAAAAAGTACACTTGCACAACTGGATGTCTGGTTACTTTCCAGACAGGTAACAAAACGTAGTGAGGAATGATCATACAAAGGCCTGCCTATTCAGGTGTTTATTTGCTATGAGGATAGAGTAATTCACTGTGTATCTGCTGAGGCCTCTGCATAAGAAGACTGACTTTGTCTTTTGCCATAAGGTCATTTGTACACAGGTCCCTTCTATCTCTCTTAGCTACTCGAGTGTCTGCAGTTCATTACACTAATAAAATACACACTGCAGCAGAAGCAGCACATTGTGCATGAAAAGCATTCCTACTTGGGAGGCAAAAATACAGGTACCATAATTTAAATGCTGATTATACCATATTCAAAGCCTTTGGCACGCTGTAATTGAAACTTATGGTCACAGTATGATTTGATGTAGGAAGGTTTTCTTTTTAAACTTAATTCTATCTTGCTAAGTGGAAACTATGTCAACATTGTCTATTACTCATATTCCTTCAAAAAGATTAGGGCTTTCTGCAATAAACACCTTAAAAACCTGATCTGTTAATTTTCCTTTACCAACAGGACATATCCTTACTGGGTAGTAGCATACACAGCTAAATAGCAGACTACTGAATAAGGTAATTAGCCCTTTCTTTCCCTTGCTTATTCTCTCAGGAGGAGGGGAAAAAATTGCACTGAAATTCTCACACTGCAATTAGAGCACAAAAAAGTTAAATACCTGTTTGTGTGGAGATCCTACAGACTCCCATTTTTAAGTAGGAAACTAATTCCATATTACTTTGCCACACAGTGTTGTGTAAGCAAGTAAGAGCAATGCTGTAGAATCCCTCTTGCCTACCATGGCAAGTACATCTTCAAAGATGTGAACAACCATGAAGAGAATAGATTTTACTAGACAAGACACTACTTCCAGGAACAGAGAACTGCATTTCCTTTCAGGATCAAGCATTCAAAGCATACAAACACAAAAAACAAATCCAGCAGTACAGATCTGCTGTTATTTACCATTCTCGCCTAATTCATGCATCCTTTTAGTTGTTTTTCTATTTCTATAAAGTGTATATTTACCATTGTGAGCTGCAACTGCTTCATTTCCTTTCTGCTTGTAGCCAAATATTATGTCAATCCATTCATGAAGATGTTCTGATACATACTGACTTTCTAAAGCCTCTTGGCTCTTCTGAAGAAAGTCATCAGGACCTGGCAAGTCAAAGGTAAAAGGAGAAGATGTCCCATTCAGTACTAGTGTCCATCCCTGTTCCTCTTCTTGAAAAAGCAACCAGACAAAAGAAAAAAAACAAAAAACCAAAAAAGAACCCCACCACACCTCAACACCTTACACCAAACCTCAAATTGTCTATAAAAATTAAACACAACTATTAATTATGTACGTGCTTTAAAGCAAACATTCATTCAGAAGAAAACAGAATTTGTATTTTTAGTAGAAAATCCAGCACTGGAGGAATCTAACCTTGAATTAACTCACGATACAATAGTTTGACCATTATATTACCTGATGCCCAAGGGGGAAGCTCTACATCTTCAACCGTCTTTCCACCCTGCCTTTTTCCCAAGTCCAACTTCAAACTGTTTACTAGAAAACTAGAATCATTTTCATAAAATTCAGGAATCAACTGGAAGAAAGGAAAAGAGGGGGGGGGAAGGCAGTTTTGAAATTATCTCTGCTTTGATCACTTAAGTAGACTACAGCCAGTAAAAACTGAAAGTTACCAAAGTTTGTGATTCAAGCCCTAAAGTTGGATAAGTAATTTTCCCAAGCTTTCTTCTCTGCCAGTAAAGGAGAACTGAAAATTCTTCCCATTATCCTTCCAACTAATTTTAGGTTTCTTGACTACCTACAAGTCAATTCTTTGAGCTAAGTTTAGAACAGCATAAATATTTTTAATGTGTTAATGTGTGAGATACAAATCTGTAACATCTACGAGTATCTTCAGAACTCACTGCATAGTTACCTTCTCAGTTTTAAAACATCAGGTAAGAATCAAGAAAAAAAAACCTAGAATAAACCTAGAATGATGACCAAAGTTCCAGAGGTTAAGTCAAATATTTGAAGACCACCATACCTAACCATTAATTATAAATTTGTGGTGTTTTTTTTTGTTTTGTTTTGTTTATTTTAAAGTATCACTATATTAAACTCCTTTATCAAAAAAACATTCAATGGCACCCACTATCTGACAGCTAATCATCCTCAGATTCTACAAGTTATGGTTTCTTTAAGGCTCAAAAAACTAAGTTAAAACTTCTGTAGTTTAACCTCTCCATATATACTATTGTAATACAGGCAAATTCTTAAAAAAATTCCAGCAGATAATACATGAATTGCATCTTTTCACCCTTAGTCCACTCTGATAATTCCCACTTATTCCAACAACATTCACAATGACACTTCTGTTAAACTAGAAGCTAGAAGGCAAACACAGACAAGCAATCATGGAATTACAGATAAGGAAGAAGTTAAAAATGTTAAAGGGTTCATAAAATGCAGTCAACAGATTTTAAAAACCCCTCACAACTAAAAATCAGAAACAACAACACAAAAAAACCCAGCCAAACACACCCCACCCCTAAAGTCCCAAATCAAGAGAGGCATCTAAGGACAGAAAGCTTAGCAGGGTTACCAAGAAGGACTTGAACCATTCTCCAGCCATTTACCTCTTTGAAATCTGTTGCACCATCCAAGCAGTTTTTCCAGGTTTCTGCAAGACTAGATAACACAGACACATTTGTTAAAAAGAAAAATAGTATTTTTTGGTAAGGTTTGATGCACATTTGAAAACAAAACCAACCCAGCTACAGGCAAAATGTAAACAAACCTGTTGAACATTCTGTCAGCATGATCAAACTTCCCATTCTGCAGACAGAGCATGTATTCTGGAGCTAAGGAAAAAGAAAAAAACATCAGCTTCCTCCAAACCTTGTCCACCCTGGAGGTGACTGCTCAGAGAGCAGAGAAAAGCTGTCTTACCAACTCTAACCAGGTAAAACAACACGTAACCCGGAGAGGAGTAATGGCTCCCGTACATGAACTTTGGCTCTGGCATCTCCTCATACCGTGTCTGCAACACATGAAGAAGAGCAGAAGAAAGAAAGGTCTGTTTAAAATCAACATTTCTGCAGTCCTTTAAGATCGAACACGCCCTTTTTTTTGTTATTGCTTTTTAGACACACTAATGATTTTTAATGTTTTTTAAAGACCACCCTTGATTCTTCTTTTTCTTAATGATAAAAGAAACTCTAAGTTGTACTAACCATGCAGCTTTAATTAGATCAATAAATCTATAAGGCAAAAAAGATGTTAAAACTTATCATCCAGGTTTCTTTTTCCTCCCTCTCTCATTTTCACAAGTTACTGCAGTGATTCAACTTCAAAGCAGTGCAAATAATTTGTTTTTGTCTTTCACGTCAAGGTTAATGAGTGTATGGAAGAACATACTGATTTAATTGAACCTGGAAGATTCCCTCCTGTCTGAAGCTACTATGCATTATCCCTAAAACCTCTCATAATGGAAATAAATCAACTTTTACTGCAGTAAGTGTGAGGTAGCCAACAGTTTGAGGAAACAGTCAGATCTTAGAGAGAAAACTATTTACTGTTATTCAAAACATAATATTGATCATGTTCTTAGCTTCTAGAAGCTTAGGAAACTTTATGATTTTGCTATATTTAATAAATTTTGTCAATATAACAGTTGTTTTTTTTTTAATGCTTCACTAAGAACTAGTAAAGGCTCCAAAACATTAAATATGGTTACGTTCTGTACATGATTTTGAAATAATTAACTTACCATAGGAGACAACGATTTTATACAAATAATTAAAAGCCAAGGAACTGAGGACCTTCTAAGCCTGTAACTACGTGTTTGACTACTAATGAAAAGAAAGTCTGCCTGCTTCAAGAAATTTGTGCTCTATTAACTGCATGTGGAAATTTCCAGTTGGTCCAGATTTCCTCCTTTTGAACTACTGCCTCTCAAACAGTGCATTTTTCTTAAATGGACATACTTAAGATTTCTAATACTTTGTCTTGTTTAATTCATACCCATATTTTACACTACACATTTAAATCCATTGGTTTTGAAGTTTTATATTTCCTTATATGTATACAGCATCTCAATGCCTTCCATACAAATGCAGTTGCAATAGTTAAATGGATTTTGGGATTTAATTTAAAAAGTGAGGTAAAATACTTAAAAGCATATACCTATGAAATGATAATAAGAGAGGAAACAGATTCTAATAATTTTAAATTAGTACTAACAAAATCAGTACTGACGAAATCAAGCTGAAAATGAATGTGGTATGTTTATAGCTAAGTTTGTTTCTGATAAGCTTTATAGTTATAGATAGTTTTGTATAATTCCTAAAGTTTGCTTGATAGAGCTGCTTTTACTGATAATATTTACAAGGTCCAAGATGTGCAGCACATCAGAGCCATGATAATACATACCAGTAATCTATCCAGCCTTTCCTTATTCAGGGCACCAATTGGTTTGCTAAGGTCACGGAACGTTTCAGGCTTTGTCAGATCTAATAAAAAAAACAGACTCTATGGATTCTACTGGACAGGAATGTATGCTAATCAATGTTTAAAACAAACAAACAAAGACAAAAAACCCCAAAAAGCAACAAGCCAAATAAGTAACACCACAGCACATCTCTAGTAATTTGCTCTGCTCCCTACCTGCAAAAGAATCTTAAAGTGTCTACTCATATTCTTCCTTCCAAGTAGATGTGATCTCATACTTCTTGTTTAAGAGCTAGTAGTTACATGTAACAGTAGTTACTAGTAGTGCAATATTGCAATTAACTTCACCTAGTCAATAGACATCCTGCTACCTGAGGCACAGAAGCAGCTGGTATCATCATCTTCCTACTCATTAACTGTTCTGTCAGGCTACAGTTAAGTCTCACCAAGTAACAAGACAGAAGTGTTTGAGTGGGTGCTGATGAAGATTCCTATAAGATTCCCCTACTCTACTCCATGTGGAGGGACATGATCCTCAAAAGGGACAAACTTCAGCACAAACTACTCTAAGACCCTTAACAAAGGGGTCTACTTATGCAAAAGCCTTGTTAGCCTCTTCCTTTAAACTTGCAGTGCTACAAAATTGTAAAAAACCCCTGGATTCTACACATTTCAATGCTTCCAGCTTGTTCCATAAAAAGCCATATTACAAGTTCTTTTGCATTTATTAGATTCACAGGAAGTCTGAGTGCTCAGTACTGCCCCTTTTCAAATCCTTGGTACACAGTCCGTATGTGAAGAGTGAAATATTTAACAGAAAAAGGTGAGGTGTTTCACCCACTAAACTCCAGAGGAGGGGTGAGTGCACAAGAAAACATCCAAGGCCACTAACACCAGGCTCATTCTGATGGAAAACAAACTTTATGCAGTGTCAAACCCCACCCCCTGAGACATTTCAGCTTGGACGTGATGCACTAACATGCCTTTTTGCATGCACATACCTAATACTGAACTAGAGTAGTCTGCTATGATCCAGGGAAACACGGGATACTGGGAGAGATCATTGCAGCTTCTATCAGCCAGGTTGTTGAGATGAAGAAGATACTGGTAATTTGATATATGTCCTCGCTGCCACTGCAACATGTAACTTTCAGCTGTATGCTCAGTAACATGATTTTCTAAAATAAAAGAAAAGAAAATATTAAGGTTTGGGATTCCACCTTCAAATTATACTGTGATTAACATTATGGAAGGTACTATGAAATAATTAAGGGCATGATTGTTTAAAAGAATGAGTCACAATTAAGTGGTAACTTTATGTTTTAATAGTTACCATACTTTTTTAATATAATTTTTTTTATCATACTTTTTTTTTTTTTTTAAGAGCTGTTCAAACAGACTTAAATAACATACACCAACCACCACCACACAGAAGGAGTGCTGAAACCAAACAAAGGAACAATGGATAAGGAAGAACTTGAATGTTTATGGAGGTACAGAAAAATATTTGCAGACCACAAACAGCTCTCTTGGCAATCAGATTTAAGATTTCAAACATCTAGAAGGAGTTCTGCTAGAGTCAAGAAGAAAAAAAAAATAATTTTTTTACTGGACAACTAAGGATGCCTACTAACAATGAGTTGTGAAAGAAAGGCATGTATGTATGTGAATAGGATTTAGTTTCAGAACCACTGAAAGAGAGAGGCTAGAAGGAGATGAAAATTGACCACCACTTAAGGAAGCAGGAATTTTATTTTATTCTATTTTTACTTGTTCCTTCAATTAATTTAGTTTACGCCACCGTGGCAAATGCCTGAAATGGCAGAACTGAAGGACTGCAGCCATGGCATGACGGCAAGAAACTGTCCAATCCTCAAGCAATCCCAGTGAAACCATGTCTTTGCCACAAAACACATTATCTGGCACACTTCTGTATGCTTCTTTTATTGCAGCTGTGTTATAGGCTGCTCTTACTCCTTAAAAATCTTTCAATACCCTTTACCACCATTTGCTGCTGAAGGCTATGACAAAAAGCTGGAGAATTAGGATTTCTATGAAACAAATTATTCAAATATTATCACTACAATTATTAACTAGAAGGAAAAGAATTCAGATTAGGATATGGCAGACCTCTATTTCAGCTCATCACAGGCTGGGGAAACATATCCCACCCCTCCCTACACCTTAGTGCCCTAAGTTCTACAACTAAAAAGTGTTTGCACCTTCAAAGAGAAGATCTGCTGTCAGAGACAGGTACTGAGGTGCTACAAACAACTTTACAGAAAAGCTCCACCCTTTATTTTATTTCTAAGCTTCAGCAACATCATCATCTTCATCTGCACCTTGAAATTTCATCTTTGAAAGTTATGCAGAAAAAAGTCTGAAGCATGGTAACGGCATGCAGTTATTTCAGTAACAGAGAAAGTCATGTCAGAATCCATTTCCTTTTCAAACAGAAAATATAAAAATCTAAATTCTCAGGGGAAGCAACTGTTCCTCTGTGGCCTTTCAACTTGGCTTTGTAAGAGGGGAAAATTTCAACCTATATTTAGGGAAATTTGTTAAAACAGAAATAAAGCTCTAGTACAATAACAAAATTAGTAAAAAATTACATCAACTGTTTCAATAGTGGCAGTAAACATGAGTTTCTATGTTTCAGTTGTTGTAGTGTTACACAAAAACTATTTACTTTTTCTCCTTGCTTTTCCAAGGACATACTAGACTTTTACAAAGTTTCTGTTCATGATCTGCAAAAGATAGGTATCACTTTCTAGGAATTAATGCATAGAAGATTTAATAGAAATGACAAACCAGTCATTTCAGAATGTTAATCTTCATCAACCACGGCTAAAACTGAGGAAAGTTCAGGCATTTGTGTGTGCACTGGAAATCCACCAATTACAGGAACTAATCTCAAATAGCATTTTTACTTGAATTTAACTGGGGAGCCAGAAGAATTCACCCACAAGTCAGGCTCTATTCCTTCAGCAATGCACAATTTAGCTGACTGGATCTTATTTACCCCTTGCTTGGAAGATTAAGCATTTTGTGGGATTTATTTGTTGGTTTGGTTGGGGCTTTTTGGGGGCTTGCAAGTCAAATGACAGTGCAAATCAAAAGAATTAGTTTCACCTTAATAATGTTATCTCAACTTCCATACTCAGCTCCTCAAACACAAACAGAATATACACAACTTCACAATGTTCATGCTGAACTTTGCTCACTTCTACCAAAATGTTTTAGGGCTAATACATCTGTTTTTGACTCTTATTCTTCCCACAAATCTACAGAGGAAAACCCAGACAAGCTCTCCCTCACAAGGTGCCACAGACAAATTTAATTTTAAAAAATATTTTAAAATTAATAAAAATAAGTTAATAAAAAATAAATACTGCAAACCTATGTATGTTGCAATAAGGAAATAGAGCTCATCTCGATCTTGGTAGTTGTAGAATTTCAAGTAGATGTCAGAACATAGATCGTTTTCTGTGCAAAATACTTCAAGTCCCTTAGAAGTCAAAAAGCAGAGGGAAAAGTAAATGAGAGCAATTACTGAGAAGTTGTAACATACATAGCTTTTACAGAATATTCCAGTCACTAATATCTAAAACTTGAGATTCTAAACTGGGTAGCAGCATTCAGTTTACACCCAGCTGAGGAAATGGCTTTATAGCTGCCCATAGATTGGCTCTCTCTGGATTGATTAAGCACAAGTTATATACTTTTTTGTCCTAAGTGAATGGAGTGAGGCAAAGAGTCAAAGGTCTATTTAGTGTAAATGTATTTTGAAACAACACTTTCTTTCAAGACTGACATTTCAGTGCAAACACTGAAAGAGACAACTGAGGTTCCATTGGAGCACTCTTGTCACCCCTCAGTCATGTACAGCAGGACCCATCACTCAACATTCGTCTCCATCTGAACCAGTGGTCTAACTCCCTCCCTGAATCAGTCCAGAGAGAAAATACATGAGAAAGCACATCATTCTGTCCCAAGAGGTGTTAGAGATAAATGCAATTCACTGCTCCCCAGAGGTACTCCCATCGCCCTTCCCCTATACCAACTGCTTATGAAAGAAATTTTTCATCCTTGGCAGAATTCACTCTTCCCGTTTTCCTCTTTCTGACAAGAGCAAACTAAACCACTCAAAGACCTGAGTGCTGTTCACTACTTAATCCAGAGTTTTGAGAACATGTAGCATTTACCTTATGATACACACAGGTTTGGCTGGTTGTTTTAGGAAATAATATATATGCAAGCTATTTTAGAAAATAAATATTTGAGCTTACCAGTGGCATCAGCCCATGCCTTCTTTTATAGATGCGGCGCACATTTTTCAGCGTTATCTGTACAACTGGTTTCTGTGGGGGGCGAGGGAGGGGGAAGGAAAAATGGAGATGTTCTAGAAGGTATACATTCTTCTACACTAACCTCTGAAAACAATATCCACCCCTGTCATTTTAGCAGTAGAACAGTGTTGCTAAGCAGTTATGTTAACAAGAGGAAGCTTGTCCTTGCCGTTTGTTCTTAGGTCTGAGCAGCAAAGCAGTTTAGGAATAAATAAAGAACAGGGTATTATCACTCGAGTCTGTCACCAGTTATAACAGTCATGCAAGAGAAAAGCAGAACACAAGAGACTATATTAACAACTAGGAAGCCAGGGAGCTGCTGGGCAGACTGTTTGCCCATGGTGCCACCTGATGGAGGGAACTCAAATGGCATGTTGTCATCCAGCTGCGAAACATTTTCCTCGCCTGGACATACTTGTAGCATATTAGTGGCCTCCTAAGACTATGACTGCTGCTTTTGTGACAAAGTTCCAAAGCAGTAATCTGTCTCTGACATGCACACAGTTTTTTCCTCTAGAAAAGGAAATCATCAGTTTAAGAGAAAACCTAGCTAGGATCCTCCAACAAACTAAATGTATATAAAGCTTTCAGCTAGGCAGGAACAGCATCACAGAGTAAGATTAAGAGATTTATCTTGAATGAAACATTACAAAAAGCGATCTTTAAATATTAACAGGGAATGAACGTTTTGTGCTTTGGTGGTAGTAGGTCAACTTTAAGCAAGTTAGCACAGAATAAAGTCTCAGATGTAAGAGATGCACTGAATGCAACAGAGCAGCACAGATCAAAGGAAACGAAGGAGTTTTTGATAAAATTGTCCTCTTGGAGATTTAAGAGGAATCATACAGAAAACGAAAACTGCCCACCAGAGGGGCAGTGTGCTCACATCGTATGCAAGACCATCTAGGAGGCACTTACAGGATATCCATTAAGAGGCTGGAAGTACAAGTTAGCATCAGTAACACACACATGCCCTGGATTAGTCACCAGTGGTGTCACCATTTCTGCTTTACACTCCATATGCAGCGTTTCAGAAATGCTTTGAAATCTACAAGTGAAGAAAGGGAGTAAGTTTACCTCCAGTTCTTACTTATGTAGAGCTACTCTTAAATTCTTTAGAAAGGTCTTAGGCTAGCTTATAATCTTGGGACATCAGAATGGGGACTTCACTAAGCCTGGTTTAGGCATGAAGAAAGTTCTTTGCTGAGACTTCCACTTTAACAGGCACTCCAGAAAGTTGCTGCACCCTGCACCAGTCTTAGAGCAGTACGCCAGCTGACCTTTTTATACAGAGCTTTATTTGGGATACACTGGTGCCCGATTTGCAACAAATTCACAGATAAACAGAAGAGTTTGAGGAGATTCAGTAACACGTTCATAACACAAAATTTCCCATTCTCTATTCCAGATGGTTCAGAATACAAAGATAACTATGAATTAGAAAACTTATGCTGCCCCAAACAAGCACCTATTAAGTACTGCGGCAGTAGACTAAACCAACAAGCTGAAAATAATTTCCCAGTAGAAAGTGATTAGAAAGATACCTGTTTTTATCAAATGAAGTTCTAGCCAAGCGTGACTGCAATATAGCAGTTATCTAATGTGGAGCAGAAAAAAAAGTAATATGGTTATGATTCAAATGTGATTAAAATTTTATTATTAAATAGTGATATCAGAAATAATCAGATACTTACCATGGCAGCTTGATCTCCCATCTTATCTAGACAAGAAGCCCTGTAAAGCTAACAAAAAATGAGATTTAAGTGAAACAGCACAGAGATCTCCCACACAGCTCAGAAGTCAACAGAAACTTGGGGGGCTTTAGCATTCTTGGTGACAGAGTACTAGAAGAGCTACTACTATTTCTCTCTGAAGTAGGACATGTTTGTTCATTGCTACTGTCATGTTATTACTTCATCTGTATGCTACCCCCTGCATAGTAAAAGCTAGTATGGGTAGCTTACAACAGCTGTGAGAATGCTGCTCTGAACTAGATGCTGTGTTCGACTACTACATTTTTAAAATAAAGACTCCAAAAATTTCACTTTGGGAATAAATATTTAAAGAAAGTTCTCCATTAAATATCAGAAAGATGCTGTGATAAAGTGTGTAGTGATATCAAGTAACCACCTACCTGGTGCAGAGTTTGCACAACATCTCCTAGTTTCCCAGCAACATCCAGCTGGAACAAATGTTCTGTTCTACCCTAAAACCAAAAGTACGTTTACTACAAATGACTTGAAAATAAAGCTCAGTGAAGAAAAGAGAAAACTAAAATCAAAATACTCTAAAACCTGGTCTGTCTGCTATGAAAAGTTGCAGTATACCTGAAACATTCCAAAAGCAAGTGTCAAACGTAATGATTTTTTTCTTCACAAATGTATCTTCCCTATGGTAAGTTCTTTGTGCAGTATTTAGTCTGTTATTTAATACAATGCAACATAATAGTTTTGAAAGGAACAAATTAATATAATGTAAACATCAGTAAATGTAGAACTAATACCTGCTCTATTTTAATATCAGGTAAACAGATGTAACATGTCATTTACTAGTTTTTTACTTACATTTAAACAGCTACTGTATAGCTGTTAGACAAAAGATACCAGCCTATCAAATCTTTAAGTACAAAGCTATAAAAGTTATCATTCTCCTCCACATAAAGAGTTTTAAGCTGAAAAGATCCTAAATCAAATCATAACCTGTTCTAACTACTCAATAATAAAAACCTCACTAACACAACACCCAGTATATGTGTCATACTCATTTTTCCCCTGCAAAGTTTTCGCACATTCCTTAAGAGCCACTTCATAATACAGGTATTTCTAGGTTTGACTTCAGCATATTAAAAGTCTGTGCATGGATCAACTGATATTAACTCTTCTAGATAACTCATATTTAACAAAGGTGGTGGGATCCCTTAATGGCCCCTGAAGGTAGTATAAAATGGTATCGACACATTTCTTTAAGGTTTTCAGATTCCTCAGGCTGGGATCAGTGAGACTACATCAAGACATCGACTGGTGGATACAACTGGATCCATTTAAAACTGAAAGAAAGAAGAGGTGGAAATCTAGATGGCCTTCAGTGTATGTGAACTAAGCTGAACTGACAGCAATCCTAGATGAAAGCATGCTTCAGGAAGCAAATGGAGCTGGAGTAAAGGGAGACAAGAAATTCAGTAGCAATTTAGAGAAAAGCCTTGTAACATTTCACCCACAGCACCATTTTCCTTCAACAGGGAAAGCATAGCTCTCAGAAGTCCTAGTGGATGGTCTACAAGGATTGCTTACAGCCAACAATGTAAAAGCTTTTGTGAGTGGTTCTCTCTGTGGCTCTCCAGCCATCTGCTAAGACAATAGCCCAGTATTTTGTAATTGATCTGAAACAATCAGTGCAAGACATGGAAGAGAAAATGTACTACCCAAGTCCAGCACTCAGCAACATATCTGGAACTGGCAATGATTCAGTAGAAGACATTTAGCAGAAACAGAAAAAAAACTCTGAAATGACTGAAGGGAAACTAGATTTCTTGTTTTAATATGCAGAAACTTAGCTGTACTTTTGCAAAACAAATTGTAAGGGTTAACTCTCAGGAATGTTTTAGGTATGAATGAATCTTGATTTAGGAAAAAAAGTGAAAAGCCTCCCAAACGGCCCTTTTGATTCTTTTAATTTTTCACTGTGTTGGCAGTGTGATATTTTTATGATTCTTAATAAATCTTGTACATGGATGCAAAATAGGAAACAGGAGTAGAAATGAACATGTTCAACACATGAAGAATTAATGACAAAGAAAACAAACCAAGAAAATATTTAAATCCTAGTTTAGAGACAGACCTAATCACAAAACCAACCCAAAGCAATTGCTGAGAGAGCAGAAACGATCTCTCGCCTCTTTGCTGTTCATTACAGTAACACAAATTTATGGACTTCTTGAGTTCAGTGGAAATTCTTGGAATTTCTTACCTGAGAAATGTAATTCAGTCTGTTTCAATTCTTGGGGGAAAATGTGGTGTTTAAAGACTCTGCATTTCCATTTTGTGTTTGTGTCTTAACCCATCTCATGTTCCAGGGGGAAACTCCTTACTCCTGTGCCCTGAAGCCTCCAGGCTCAGAACCAGAGCAGGACAACCCATCAGCAGGAGGCAACCAGGAGTAAGCTCTGATTTCTGCCGTGAGCAGCCTGATCTGCCATTCCTTTAAACTGTTGAAGCACTTGGCTGGGAAATATCAATTAGCAATCTCTCAGCTCAGATTTGAGCAGAGCTGAGAAGCCATTTAGCCAGGATGTAGCATCCACTGAATAGCAGCAGCCAGCTGACAGCTCTGACTGTTGAGCCCACAGAGCTGCACATCATACTAAACAGCAAGTGTCAAGCCTGTCGTGTGTCCTCCAAGAAATACCACAAACCCATTAGGGAAGAATTCAGACTTGTTTTATCATTATGCACAAGTTTTGTTTGTTTGTTTGTTTTTTGTTTGGTTGGTTTTTTTTTTTTTAAGCTTTACTGTCATATTTGTCAAATTATTTTACTCTTTCAGAAACGAGAACAAATCCTTGCAAAACATTAGTTTACCAAGAACAGTGGAAAAAGATGTACTTACTCTTACTGTTTTATAGGGTGCAATAATGTTTCTTTCTTTAATGAGAAAAACCTGAAAGAGTAAGAGATGTTACAGTTTCAGGCCTTAAAAAAAATAATGAAAATAAATCAGAAGTACTGATAAAGACACAGCTAAGAATGCTGCTTATGCAAGCAGAACACTGGGTTCTAATATCCTGCTTTAGCTACCCCAGATGAAGTGCAGAAAAACAATGACCTTCTGTAGCAGCTAACTGTAAAAGGGGCAAGTGTCCAATGTAGTCTAGAGGCTCATTTATTTTTGTAGTTTATTAGTGGGGTTTTATTCTAGTCATATGATCTTCAAGGAGCTACAACATTAAAGCCAAATCAAATAGACTTCAGTCTAATTCCACTCAATGGAAAGATCCTCCCTCTCTTTTTTGGTGGCTCATGCCCTTAGGGCTCTGTCCTGATGGAGAATTACCCCACAGGTGCAACTCAAAACAAACGACTATATAAACCTTCTGAAATGGACCCTTCCTCCAACTGCCAAACATTTCATTTCCAGTTCCAACCACCACGTACACGACTTCCTCTCTCACCCAACAGCACGGTTTTGAACAGTTTTGTTTCTCTTATGCTATTCTTGTGTCTGAGAGGATCTTCCCTCCCCAAAACCCACATGAAACTACTCTCCTTCTTCAGAATGTTCTCACAACTCCTATAGCAAGACTTGAGTGCTAGCACATTGGTTTGCAGAGAGCAGCTGATTATTTGTCTGAAAGAAGACAAGCCAGAAATAAATTGTGG
>NW_008619402.1:3386-12474 GCF_000691845.1 Merops nubicus | reverse complement strand
TAGGGAAAGCTCAAACCTGCTAAATCTCAGGTCTGAGTGTTAAGACTTGGGATGGTTTCCAAACTGCCCAAAATACACCAGGCTGCACTACCAACTGTCTTCTACTGCATGGCCCAAGAGACTTGGCCACTCAAAAGGCCTTTTGCACTGCTTCAGTTTGCTTCCTGCCTGCTTTGGTTCTACACTTCGAGGCATTGCGGCAGCAGCCTCAAACCAAGAGCAAATATTAAACTTCCAGGAACAGATGGTGCACCATTCTCTAGCCAGAAGCCTTCTGGCTGGCACATACAACCTTCCTGCTTCCCACTGGCTGACACCAGAGCCAGCCTTCTACACAGGATCTCTGCATGCACTGTCCAGCTAGAAGAAATTGAGTGGTAAGCTTACAAGCTCAGCATGCCTCTCCAAGTGCTAGGTTAAAAAATAATGGCAATTGGTGCCTTTCATTTGACATTAGTGCGTACAGACCTGGATCAGGCCATAGGAGAATAAGAATCAGAGTAAGAGAAACCTGCTCTATGCTCAGATCACTCTTCCTCAGGACAATTAAGCATCCTTCTACACTGAGACCCTCAAATTACATGAAAAACTGAGACAACACATTTTTAAAGAAGTAAGCAGAGCAAAAATTTTAACATACTATATTAATTTCTTATTTTGGGGGATTTTCCCTCAATTTTATCTTGAGAAAACACGCTGAAATTATTCCAATTATTCTCCAATTCCAAATTCTCCAATTATTATTCCCATTTGCTGTATTTTACAGCTATTAGTTTGTGTTGCTTGTTACATAAGGCAAAGCTTCTTATACAGGTATGCATTTACAATTTTTTTTTTAGCCTGAAAAGGCAAAGATGTTTAAGATGTTCCAGTTATTCACTACATGCAGTTTCCTACAAAGCAGAAAGTCTGCAGAGAAGAAATATTTATAATTAGATCATGATTTGTCACAACTACAACTAGCAAGTACTTCAGAGATTCCCTCTTCCTTTATATAAACTATCAGCATTTATCATGCCACCCAACTATTTCAGAACATTTCCCCCAAAGACAGAAGGATGACTGGCAAGCTACACATGAGAAGGGTGGGGAGTGGAGGGTGCTAACCACATTTGCCATTTAAAAGGTAATTCTCCTTTCCTATGAAGTGTTTTTATAATCATTTGTTCATCAGAAGATACTCTAATGAAGTCCAGTGGAACAATCAGAAATACCTTTTCTAAAAACACTCAATACATAAAAAAAACTGCCAACACAAGAAACCTTGACTATACAAAAAACTCCATAGAAGCAGTTTCAAGATGAAATTAAATATACTCATTACTTTCACACAGCCATCATAGGTAATAAGTGCTTCAGTTTGTTTTTGACTGCAGCAATACTTAACTGAGAAAGGCTATCAATTTTAGGTGTTGCCAAAGACAGATTTTACAAAGATGCTACAAAGTTTAAAAGGGTTGTTTTCCCACCTGATCTCTGTTCTTTCCTGAAAATGAAAACATGAACATTTTTTGGAAACTTTTACAGCTTTGGAACACCTCTCAGCTGCAGTTTATCAAAGCTTGAAGTATATTCCCTTAGTTAATATCAAGTATGAATACACCTAAGTTAATCAGAACTTGTGAAATTTGAATGCAGTATTTCAGAACAGCTACTGAAAATTACTTGGTGAACATACAGCACAGTCCAACGGTTTCACAAAGCTGAACTGCAAGGATCAAGATGGCTTTGCCATTACAACTACACACTGTAGAAAGCAGGAGAAAGCAATATAGCAAGCCCAAGGCAAAGATGATTAATAATCAGTTTAATTTCAGTCTATTCTCCTTTTTCATTCAATTCTAAAATAGCCCTAAGCTCCATTATAAAAGGCACAGTGCAAAAAAGTTCATTTTATCAAATTAATGACTTAATGAAGTCATTAACAGTTTGAAATTTCCAGCATCAACAGTTTCACACTAATGCTAAGCTTTTGACACTAATTTTGTTTCAAATTAACAGACACCCCCCCCCAACCTAAGACTCTAGCTTCGAGAAAGACATCATTAAAGAATACAACCTCACTCATTTATACATCAAGTATCTGTTTTATACAGGTCTTACCTGGTTACACACAACAGAAATCCCTCCAGATGTATCCCTAAAATGTAAATAAGAGATGAGTGTTACAGTCTTAAAAGGAGTTAAGTAGATATAGATACACAGAGTTACTTAAATTCACCTACCGTGTGAAAGGGTTATTTGCTTCATTATCTTCTGGGGCTTTTATACTAATGCAGTCTCTCAGTGGTATCTGCAAGTTACAAAACACATACTACTCCTTAAAAGCTTTTTAAAGAGCATCTAAAGTAACTAAGACATTGTAAGCTTGCACTGCTTACCTTGATAATGGGCTGAATATTATCATCAGGTTCAAAAATGATTGATTTTGAACAGATTTTTAGAGAGCCTCTGAACTTCCTAAAAGGAGCAATAAAGAAAAAAAAAAAAAAAAGTACTTGAGTATATGTTAGACACATGAGACTAGAACAACTCCAGTAAATTAAGGTATGAAAGAGAACTGTACCTTTCATCTCTGCGACCTTTGTTTATAACATGATTCGCTGTATGTTGTTCAAAGTAATATTCTTCCAGGTTAAGAAGAAGCAGTGAAAACCTACAAATAAATAAAACCTATTTATTCAAAAAGAAAGCACTGTAACAGTTATTATTCTTAATAAAATATATCAAGTGTTTGGGAAGTCTTCACTGATTTTGGTGTTGTGCCTCAAACCCCAGGAATGAGTTAATACAAATGAACTTTTTATTAAAGCAATATGGAAAATTTGTGTACACATGAAGATCAATTAACAGTCTGCCAATGTATGTAAGGTTAGATACTTGATTCTGTTCATGTATCAAGTAAGAACTACCCTAACACAGCCAAGCTTTCCCCCCAGCAGACATTAGTTTAGCCCTTATCAGTGTATGCCAGTCAAAATATGCAATGACACAAAAGGGTGGGCAGGAAGTAATCGCTTGCCATGGAGGAGATCAGATCTTTCTGAAGCAAGGCCAAATTACATTGGGCTAAAGTGTTCAGTGAAAACACAGGCTCAGTTTTTACAGCACTGCTGAGCCACTCAATGGAGAGCCTGAGGAAGGACTGCCTTCCTCTCCAACCACATTTCTGCACTTCCTCTGTTTCTGTGCCTGCTCAACCCCACAGGAAGCCTGTTTATGGACTGATCCAATAGGCAACAAACCTCAAGAATCAAAAAAAAATAATTATTTAAAAACAGAAGCCTTCTGAAGTTAACAGCAGGATCATGGTAGTGCCAGTGCAGGTATGAAGCAAATGCAAGTAGGCTAGATCAGATATAACGTGAAACTGCGAGAGCTTCATTTAAACTGCTGCAGGTGATCAAAGCTCTAACGGGGTGAACAGAGGGGCACCTACACACCCACCGTGGGGAACGCCAGCTGGGGGCACTGGCACAGCAGGAGAAACAGCTTCTATCACTCTGCTGGAAGTACAACAGCTTGTTCATGGGCACTGCTAGTCTGACCTGCAGGAGCAGAAGGGGCAAAGGGTCTAGAGAACTTGTCTGTCCAGAAGTGGCTGAAGGAACTGAGGATCTTTAGCCTGGAGAAGAGGAGGCTCAGGAGAGACCTACTCACTCCCAACAACTCCCTGAAAGAAGGCTGGAGCCAAGTGAGGGTTAGTCTCTTCTCCCAGGGAACAAAAAATAGGGCAAGAGGAAACAGCCTCAAGTTGTACCAGAGGAGATTCAGATTGGATATTAGGAAAAATTCCTTCCCCACAAGGGTTGTCAAACCCTGGCCCAGGCTGCCCAGGGCAGTGGTGGAGTCCCCATCCCTGGAGGGCTTTCAAAGCTGTGGAGATGTGATGCTGAGGGACATGGGTGAGTGGTGACCTGGCAGTGCTGGGTTAGTGGTTGGACTTGCTGACCTTAAAGGTCTCTTCCAATGAAAACGATTCTATGATTCTAAGTACTTAGTAGCTATCGTTGAGCTTTTTATACTGTCTTTGTGATGTTCTTCACAAGAAATGCCTGAGACAATGCCAATAAACACCAAGTATCCCCAGGGCAGTATTCAAATAGCCATAAACATGTCCAGAGTTCATAAAATGAACAGCCTGCTCATTAAGCAAGCATATTTCACAACAGAAAATACCACATTAGAAAATGTATCTTGTTCAGGCAAGATTTATGTGCCTGTTATATTAAACAGAACAATAAAGGTTTACTGTTACTAGAAGTAACAGTGGGTCCATATACTCAAAAGCATCTGTGTGTCCAAGACTGCTCTCCTGCTTACCCAAAACAGCATGGTGTTTACTTCTACTCTCTCTAAAACAGGTATTTTCTGATGCTATTGAGAAACAACTGATGTGAAAATGTTAGAAAACATATAGGTTAGAATAGCATATACCATACAGCACTCCTTAAGAAATTTCAACACAAATCTCAAAGTCTCTTCAGCCTCTCCCCCAGTTGCTGTTCTTGTGTGGTTCTTGAATACTTCTCATTTCCAACAGGGTACTGGGGACTTTGCCTTCACATATCCTTTCTTAGGAGACATAACTTCAGTTGCCTTCTGTTTTTCACAGAAGGCTGCTCTTCAAACCTATTGCCACCTATGAAAGCATATCCTATCAACACCTGTAAACTGAATTTTCAGGTTTGTAAGACCTTAATGCCTTTGAAGAGGCCAATCCACTCTTTTTGTATTTAGTTTGATCACAGGAAGCTAAAATAGAAAGTCCATTCCAGCATTTTGAGAAAAACAAACAAACAAACAATAACTTCACTAGGAACTATCTAAAAGCTAAGAGGGAAGAGGAATAGGAAACCACAGCAGCTTCCATACAGTTACCATTAAACCCCATTTTTCAACACATAACCCCTTTGAATCATCTGGGACAAACTTAAAATTTCTGGGATTTTGCAAACTCAGATCCAGCAAGCACTGTCACGTTTTGATTGAAAGGTTTTTGAAATATCTGAATATAGCTTTATTAAAAGCAATTCACTAGCAGAATGTTTATTTCTAGTAGATATAAACATACACATTGTGTTTATTATCCACAAGGCAAATTACTTAAATGAAAAAAGAACATGGGTAATATCCAGATTTGTTTGAAAAAAAAAAAAAAAAAAAAACCTTCCACTCCATTTCACCGGGGCATTACTGACAGAGGGAACAACCAGCTTCACAGCAGGGACATCCATGGCTCCACAATTTTTCTTCCAAGAAAACTGGTCAAAAGAACTAATTTCTGAAATTCTACAATTCTTGGGCTCTCTCTTTTTCTCCACCTATTTTTTTGACAAACTCCTCATGTTTTTATACTCATTCCAAATTCAACTGTTGGCAGCACTGGTAATTACTGGACTTTCCTTTTAAAATTTTGGTAAATGCAGGAATTCATCATATATTCTGGATAAGCCACACTTTTACATGAAAATATTTGCTCTGTTATTCACAGCAACTACAACTTGCTCACATAAGCTAAAACACAGAAACCAAGAGAGTTCTCTTTCAAAATTTTCAGGATAACCATACTCTAGAAATTGTTTTATATCTATACTCAACATGTTATGCAATTCACCTTCCCACAATCAGAAGCTGTGGGCTATCACAAAGGGTTTGAGGTATACTTTTTCTGGAATCATCTTCAATTCTGCTGAATTGGATGATTCCATGAAAAAAATAATGCACAAAGTATGCACAAAAACTCAGGATAAACTCTTCATACAGGTACTGTGGTAAATTATAGGTTGCTTCTTTTTTAGATACAATACATACTAGCAGCATCCAGTTTGCTTGTTTGCTATTGGTATCCTTTCCACATGACTACTCACTGTCCAGTTTTAGAGAGACAGCATCACTGTAGAGCTCCTTGCTGGAGACCAGAGACCTGTTGTGATCACCTTCTGATCTCAGTTTTGGTGTTGTGAAAAAGGGTTTTATTGCCAGCAGCTGTTCAGCCATTCTTCTCTCCAAACACTACACCCCACGGGCTAAATGCATTTTCCACATTCTATCTTTCCCCCTCACTAGCTCTCAAAGACTTCCAGGTGGTTCTGCAGATTCTTCCAAGCATTTCTGTGCCTGTTTTTACTCTTCTACTTGCAAGTCCATTTACTTTAACTGCATTTTCCATATTTTCAGACTGCTGTGAGTCACTTCTGCAGGCAGACAGAACCAGACACCCGATCTCCACAAATCCAAACACCAATCTCTACTCTTCTCAAACACCCATTGCAATTGGAATGAACTTGCAGCCTGGACAAAGATTCTGTCACAAAAACCACACCTTTCATAAAATACCCCTCAAACCTCAGGATTTCACTGTCTGCTTCCTCACCAGGCCAAAAAAAAAAGTATGATTAAAGCCATCATGAGCTAGGAAGAAATATTGCTGCTTTTTTCCCTGGAGTCCAGCTGCTTACATACACATACCAAGTCTATCTTTAACTCTTTTTCATGGTATTGCCAGTGTGTCCCACCATCCTGGAGCTTTCTGTGCCTCCTCTTCTCCTGCTGTTCTCTTTCAACTGCTCCTGATGATAGTCCCTCTTACCTTCATTTCTGCAAATACTCTTTCAAGTTCCAGTTATGATACCATAAGTGGAACTAAAAATTTAGACATCCCACATACTGACAAGCAAATCTAGACCAGTTGGTTGATGGAAAAGATGGAAAAGTCAAGTTTCATCAGATGTTACTGGAGTACAGTCAGAGCTTTTTATCTTCAGAGAACAGACTTCTTCCAGATAAATAAGTAGAGCCACTGATAGTTATTTTATAAACAGGGTCCTTCCTGGGAAGCATCACTGCACAGGCTGATACTTGAGGACTGCCAGGAGATTTAACAAGTATTTAAGACAACAGATCAGTCTTTGGTATGCTACACGAGTAGGCAAACCCCCTGTTGTGAAGGCCTGAGAAATAGGAAGTCAATCAACAGCTATACAATTAGAGCAGTGGGGATCTTCAACATGTAACGAAGCAGCTGGACTTTAGACTGTCTTCCAAAGAGCTAATGAAGGTGTTCCAAGGATACTGAGATGATACCCTGTGTAAGAAAGGTTAAACCTCTAACTGTGGAGAACTGTGTGACTTTGATTATCAGCATGAACTAATATCTGAATAAACAGTCCTAGTTTTTACACAAAGAGTTGTGGTTTAATTCAACACTACAGCTGTGTTTTTTTGTAGCAAAGGGATCTTCCACATGTGCCTTCTGCTCTTACCTTTGTATTCCTAGAATACAGTAATAACCAATATCAGAAACTCCTGTTTCAGTCAGACAGGAAAGGATCAAGTTTAAGTTTTTTTCTTAGCATCAGCAAGTGGTGTATTTTAATCTATTTTCAAAATCTATGACTCAATTTTTACTTGAAATGTCCCATGTATAAATGATTTAATCAGCATTTATTAAAAATCTACTCAGAGAAGGGTAATATTCTATCTTGGAAAGCCACTGAAAACATCTGCTGACGCCAGGTCCTTTGAAAGCAAGCAATAAAACTCACACCTTAAAGTGTATTACTTGACATTTTTATGCTGACTTCCTAATAAAGACACATTTCGTACATTTAGCTTCACAATTTTTGTGGTCACCATGCTATTTAACAGTTTGCAACAGACCAATGAACTTAGTGAGCTACAGTTATGTCTTCAGGGATCATTTCCCATTTTCTCTTGTCTGTTAGACTTGACATACTAGACTATTTTAAAAGAAAAAAAAAAAACAAACAAACAACAATATTACTCTGAGAACAACAGAGAAACAAATTAGAGAATATCTTCAAAGATGCTCAAACCCCATGAAAGTACCTGAAGGGGTGAGAGTTCAAAAGATATTCAATGCCTGATACAGCTTCTTACCAGCCTGGTCTTTACCCTCAAAGTCTTGCCGAGAGCAAACAAGCTTGCAGAAAGCTTCTGAGAAGATAGAATTTTATCAATACATGTGATCACTTGAAAATTGGAACTTGGGGAGGAGGGGAGAAGCTTCAGTAGCTTCACTAGTCCAACCTAGCCTACCAACTTGTAGTGCCTCAAAATCTACTTATTCTTGTGAAGACAATCCAATTCTGATGGAAGAAGCTGTCACATTAGCACATAGATCAGACCACAAGCTTCCGTTCAAAACTGTGGAGTTTCCCCAGGACAGTTCTGCACAAATTTAGTAACCTGAACCAGTCCACAGAAGGCAACAAATACCAGAGATGGTACGATGTGAAGGGGTTGGGGACGAGTCCAAGGTGGCCAAAAATGAGACCTCACCTAGACGTGCATGAAAGGACACAAGCTGTTAGAGCTGAGATTTAATACTGTTAATTATGTTACGTTAATAATACGTAATTATGTTAATAACAGTGTTATGTCTTTAAATTATTTCAGTGATGTGGAAGGTTATTTTCTTGTGAAGGGAACCAGTACTGGTTTGAGATGCAGCTTCAGTAAGAAGTAAAAAGAAAAAAAAAAAAAAGCCCAGGCACCTTGCCAGGAAAAACAGAACTTAAGGTAGAGCAGCAGAGAGATAGGGTTGCCACAGGTAAGGCTGGTAAATGAATAAAGCCACGAGGAACTCTGGTTGCTCTTTTCTAAACTTCAGCATTAAAAGTGTCTTGTTTATTTTTACCTTTTCCTAAAAGCTCCCATTTAATTGCCACTCAGAAAAGAACTGAGGAATACGAGTCAAGAACACACCCAAGGCACACAGAAAAACCAGGCACAACACTAAGCAGCAGGAAAACACTCGTAAAACCTCATCTCCTATGATGTCATTCCCTCTGCACAAGGTTTGGGAACCCACACGGCACCCATACATTCCTAGCATTGTTCAGAGGACACAACAAAGAAGACAGGCAGACATTACAAACTACAATCTGGGCTTTGTAAGTCCTGCTGAGATGCTATGAAATATCCTCCAAAAAAGTGTGTGTTGTATCAGGCTCAGTCTACTTGAGACTTTTACTGTGACTCTGCTTGACGTGCATGTCTCTCTGTACTTCAGTCTGAAAGATCTCATCTGAGATCCAACAACACGGGGGGGGGGGGGGGACCC
>NW_008619402.1:1793-3292 GCF_000691845.1 Merops nubicus | reverse complement strand
TGTAGGGACCAGTGTCTTGGCAAATTCCCATTTATATCACCCAGAGAAAAAAAAATACCCCATTGATCCCACTTTAAATACTTAATCTGTCACAGATTTTTTATTATTTCCATTACTTCATTTTTTACAGTGAGGGTGGTGAGACCCTGGCCCAGGCTGCCCAGAGATGTGGTTGATGCCCCATCCCTGAAAACATTCCAGGTGAGGCTGGACAGGGCTCTGAGCAACCTGCTCTGGTTGCATATGTCCCTGCTCCCTGCAGGGGCGTGGACCAGATGACCTTTAAAGTTCCATCCAAAACCACTCTATGATTCTATAATTTGTCAGAAAAGTACACACTGGAAATCTACTTGGACACAAGAGTTTCAAGCAGCTGATCCACCTTGCACAACCACTCGACCCAACACTGGAAGTACAATCCTGAGAGCAGAAGAGCATTGCCAGGGACAGCCCAAATCAGCGACGTAAAACATAAAACCTAAAACCAGCAAAGTATCTCTAGGCCAGCTTGCAGGACTCGTTGTTTGAATAAAAGCCTTCATTACGTATATTTTGTTCCAAGAAAGTAAGATCAGGCTACAGATTAAAAAAAAAAAATACCCAAATGGTCTAGCAATCATCACACAGAAGATCCACCCACAGGACCCACACGCTTCTCATGAAATAACATTCCCAGCAGAGGAGGTGAACCCTTCAAAGATAAAGCCAAGCAGTGTGTAAGAAAAAAACAGCACAATTATTTTATAAAGAGCCTCTGTAGCAAGTGTTGCCAGATGCAGACAAGTCCAACATCACCAACAGAACCAAGAACTTATAAAGAGAGCAATAACCTGAGCTAAACACCACACCATTTCATCTGAAGTTTTGCAACCCTAATTATTTATAAAAAATATTCCTAATCATGAATGCAGAACATTTTAGGGATTAAGTAATGAGGTAAGCATACACACAACACTAATTAAAAAGGGATGCAATAACTCAGCTTTCTTTACTCCCAACACCTGGACAAAGTGAAAATAGAGATGGCCATAGATGAAACAGAGATACTACACAGATGAATATGAAGAGAAAATTCCTGCCAGAGCAAACCCTGCTCAGCAGGGACATGGATTTGTTTAATCAAACAAAGTAAAAGCTGCTCCTTGCTCTCAGTGTGCACACACAGGACACTTCAGTATTTTCTTTTCTTCTAGAAAGCTGCAGTCAGAAAAGCAGGTTTGTGTAATCAGATAGCAAAGCAGTCCAACTAATTAGTGAAGAGGAAATATTTTTTCCAGATCACCTAAAACCATTCTGATCTTCCTTCCCCCCAAAGCAACTGCATAAGAAGATTAACTTTTTACCTACTAAGTTTCACAGCGCTCTTCAGGAGAGCTTTCATAGCCCACAGTTTTGTAGAAAGCAATGTACAAATAACAATAATAGAAGACCAAAAAGAACAAACAAAAAACCAAACCATGCATGAAATGCGGTGGCCACAAAGTTTCAGACCATCCTGA
>NW_008619402.1:0-1762 GCF_000691845.1 Merops nubicus | reverse complement strand
ATCGCAGTAGGAAGTATCTCCACCAAGATTAAGTCAAAAGAAACTTTGAAGCAGGAGTTGGTGTCTATGTAACAATTACCCAACAAGAAGGTGACAAGAAAAGGTCTCAGAGTCTATCCCTTCAGTTAAGGGATAAAGAGCTGGAGTTTTTCTGATGTTTTAAGGCAGGACTGTAAGGAAAACAGGAGACAAAATTTTATATTTCTCATTTGAAATTTCAGAGCCTAAACTCTTTTAAATAATTTAGACAATTTTAAGATTCAGAAATGCACATGAAGAGGGTCAAGGGGGAAAGACCTGACATAGGGTACAAAATACATACAAATTTATTTTTATTTTACACAAATATCAATTGTTAGGCAAGGGGAGGAAAGAAAGACATGAGTTTGTAGATATTTAGATAGGAAAAGCCACCAGTGCAAATGAGAACAAGACTCATGTTTCATGAAAGTGATCAAATTACAAACTCAAACAATAAGGTCTTCAAACAATTCCAAATGGGGGGGGGGAAAGAGAGATATGCAATAACTGCAGATCAGTAACGCTGACAGATATTGATATGTTTGGTTTGTTTTCAGGGCTTTTTAAGAAGAGATTTAGATCCTGCTTGGGTGCTTTGGGACAAGTCTGATGAGTTTTGGCCTTCTCAAAAAAAAAAAAACCCAAACCAAAATAACCCCACCCAGACTATTTATATTAGATTCTTAACATAGCTAATACAGTCATTCTTCTAGCTTCTCCTGTACTCCACCTATTTTACTTCAAAAATAAAAATCCTACTCTTTTCCTTCTGTGCAGGAAGTTTGTCCATTATCCCCGCAACCCCTCACACACCACTGAAACCACAGCAGCCTCCAAAAGCAACAAGGAAAAGGTATATAAAGAAAGTGATCCAGAATACGTTTGTACCTCAAAAAAAAACAAACAAGCAAAACAAAAACACTGCAAAAGCTGCAGCAGCTTTAGAGGCTGAATAGCCGTGGATCAGAATTCAGACGGACAAAGTGAGCGGAGCTTTGTCGTCACGTGGCTTTCTCCCCAACAATAAACAGCTCTGCGTAACCAGCAGCATCAGGAGTTCGCACAGGACCAGTCTGCTGCCTGGGCTCCTACTGGACCAGTTTGCTGCCTGGCATCTGTGCCCGGTGGGTCTCAGCTCCTGCAGCAGGAGGTAAATGGGGAGGCCTGCTCCCCCCGGAGAAAACACCCACGTCCTTCCACAGCACCTCCCTTGCTGAGCTATCGCTCCTACCTTAAAAGATTCCTACATGGCAACGGGTTTTGAAACTTTGCGACAAGCCAGATGGGGATAAACTGCATAAAAGGAAATGGGACACTAGCTAAAAATAAAAAGAGTAAATTCAGGATACACTCAAGCACGTGTGATAAGCCTTTCTTGTATGTCCAGTTAGCCACAGGAATGCAAAATAAAGACTACAGTCAGAAAGCAGGAACGGGCTAATGGAGGTTAACACTTTAAAGAGCCAGCACGGAGTCTGTAATTTGAGAGCTGACAGCACGCCGATTATAATATTCAGGGGGGGAAAAAAAAAAAAACAACAACAACAAAATAACAAACCAAAAAAGCAACAAACTCCATCTGTAGCGAAGCAGAGCCGTAACTCCACGCCACTAACACAGCTGAGAAGAAACAAACCGAAATCTCCCGACGCCGTTTTCACGCCGTTTACACGGGGCGAGCGGCGTGGCTCTTTCCGCAGGTCGGGGCGACCATCAGCCCTCCGATTCAAACAGCAGCGAG
>NW_008619401.1:4281-90642 GCF_000691845.1 Merops nubicus | reverse complement strand
CGGCGGGAGGCAGCCAGCCTTCTCAGGACTGTAATCATCATTTGGAGAAAAACGGCCCCCAGAATAATAACTGGGAAAACTGCATACAAATTACATTGTCTTTTCAGGGAAAAAAAAAAAAAAATCCCCCAGGAGTTTAAAATGAGCTAAAAATAGAGCTTGAATACATATAAGGAGTGCGCTGGTTATTATGTTCTCGCCTCAGGAGAACCATGCAGTTAACTCAGGCTAGGAACTGAATTCAGATTAGAAAGGGATATTAAAAGAAAATGGTATTTATCTACGTTTTTTGAAGGATAAGATGCTTGAAATTAAGGGGGAATGTTGGGGGAAAAATATATTCACCCTTCTTGGTGTAAGAAGTAGAAAATGAAACAATATGTAAAAACAGATGCCTTGGGGAGTTTCAGAAGATGGCTACAAGGGAGATGCACCTGACTGCTGTCCTGCTAAATGGATGGGCCAGACAGGACAGTAAGAAAGGGTATTGGGAAGTTGCAGGTTTTCTGCCATCCAGAGAAGCAAGTTGTGAAATTAGCCTGTCATTCAGGACAATTCTCCAGCGCTCTTCAGCAAATCAGAAAGAAGTTAAGATTTAAAATAAGCAAGCTGATCATGCAGACCCACTTAGAAGGAAGCAGTGTGATGTCCTTGGGGATCAAGGTATAGGAAAATAAAAAAATGTGGCTCCAAATCCAGAAGGCTTTTTCACACTGACGTGTTGATGGAGATGAGTTGTGCTTTTGCTCTCAGCAAGACCACATGGTGCGTTTCCACTGTATGCACTGAAATACCTGACTGAATTAGAGAGAGTGAAAGAAGTAAGGTAGCAGGACGGAGAGCAGCCCGAGGTCCTGCAGCCTCCTGGAATCTGCAGAATCTCTGGAAGCTATTAATCATCACCTGAATGAAACAGTGTCATTAGTATTTCTTTACATTAGGCTTCAGGATGATTTCTTGTAAGGTGACCTAATAACATTACTAACATTTCAAGTCATCATGTGACATCAGCATTTTGTCATCAGTATATTTACTCACAGCTTTTTATGCTGGGTTTTGGTTTCCTTTTCTTTTTCCTCCCCCTTTTTTGGCTGCTGATGTGAGTATTCTCGGTATGGATGCAACATTCGGGAAGTTGTGCGTGTGCACTGTGATTGCCGATATCAAGTGTGCTTCCCAAAAGCACCAGATGCAGTTCTAAATCAAGCTGAGCCTCCAAGCTTTGGGAAGTGGCTGATATCACAGAGCCTCAGGAAGACTGCAAGGAAGAATGTTGCCAAATGGCAGGCATCCAGTTAGCTTCCTCAGTGGCATATTTAGGACAATTAGCGGAGACTTGTGGATATGGGAGACTTGTGAATGTGGATTCCATATTTTCCTTTTTTTTTTAAGCCAAGAAAGTGTACAACAAGCTACATGTTTTGGTAAAGTTATATGTTCTGTAACCATCACACTTCAAATTTCATACCATTGACTCTAAGTAATAGGGGTGTTACATTCTTAAGACTCAAAGGCATAATATAATTAGGACACATTACTTTGTGTTTAGCAGAGCACTAAATTAATGATATATGGGCATGATTCTGCTGGTGCACATCCCTGTTACTATGGCAACAATATTATGTCATGTGAGTCTGTCCTTGGTGTTACTTAGAGCAGCAAGGTCTCAGCAAGCTCCTCATTTATTTCCAAGACCCAAATAGACACTTTCCCTGTCTGTGGAATGAAATCAGTTTTATTATAGCTACAAATGTTATATATTCCATTAATTGCTTCTCTTATGTTATCGTGTTAATTTACTTTACTTACATCGAGCATTAGCATTAACATAAAACAGATAATTAGTGAACTGCAAATGACTAATGCACCCATATTGTGCAAATTCCTCTTTTCATATTCAAAGCACTACCATGTGCTCCAGCTTCTTCAATCCCAACTATTAACCTCAAGGGTTTGCAGACCAAAAAAGGAGATGGATACAGTCCAAGAGGAAACATTCCCAGCTCCAGAAGGACTATCTGCTGATTCACAAAGAAAGAATTTCAGAAATCCAACCCCTCTCCTTCCCCCATCACTTCTCCTCCCAGTTTCTAAACAAAAGAAGAAACAGTTTTTAGAAGGATTCCTGCTAGGGGCACATTGTGTCAGGTTCAATCCTGTTTTCCTGCATGTAAATTGAAGTTCTTTGATCAGGATCACTGAGACTACTGTAAATCTGACAAGGAATTGTAGAGTGAATAGGGGCATACCCTAAAGATCGTATCCAGAGTAGATTTTGATCACTGTGATTTATTGCTCTGTTTTTCTGAACGTACTTCGGTTTGGAATGGAACCTCTGAAATGTGTGAGCCAATGTCACTGTCCAGCGCTTCTCTGAGGTTACCAGCGTTGCCTTAGGTAGAGAGGTGACCTAGTTAGGTGGAAAGGTGACCTGGTTAGGCAGCGAGGTGACCTGGTGGGGCCGCAGCCAGTGCAGGGCAGCCTGCCTGCGACCGCTTGGCTAGCGCAGCTCCTGCAGAACCCCCCAGAGTGAACCAAAGGGGCATCCACGCCATGCCTCTGCTGTGGGGGGGGAGGAGAGGAAATGTTTTGCAAGCAAGAATCTACAATTAAACAAAAATGCTTCTTTTTTTTCTTTCTTTTTGACTTTTTTTTTTTTCTTTTCATAACCTAGATGTGTTAATCAGATTTGTTCTGTTATGAATCCTTTTTGTGCTAAGTAATGCTGAATCCTGGTTAAAGCAAAATGATTCCCCTCCCCCACTTCAAGCTTTGGCTACTTTAGAGGAATACTGTATCTCCAAAGTACCAGCTGGCCAATCAATTCATCTTGACATTTACAGCTGGGAGGTTCATCTATTAATAAGAGATGCATCATGTACCAAAAGACAACTAATGATAACCATATATCAATATACAGACTGTACATAAAGCCATACTCCTACTCCTAAGAAAACAGAATTACAACATGACAACTATAATACAAAATTTTGAATCATCCACTGTTTGTTAATTCCTGGAAATACAGGCAAGATCCTCATCCTGTGTAAATCACGGTATCTCGATGAAGGCAGCTGGAATGACAGAGATTTAGATCAACAGAAAATGTGACTCACAGGCTTATCTGTGTTTTTTCTTCCTGTTACGTCTCTCTCTCCCTGGAGTCCTTTGCTTTCCAAAAAATTCAGTATCACTTGCTGCTAAAATGGATCATGAAAGGCAGAATAAGGTAAAGAAAGAGATTCTTTACACACATTAAAGAGTGACATTTATAATTTCTGAGAAGACCCATTGTCTTGCTTAGTTATTTTCACATTGTGGGTCACTGCAGAAGGTTAACACCTGCACAGGGAGCTTTCTGCATATCACAGAGCTGTCCTTTGCTGCAGAAAACTGGAGATCAGTGAAGACGGAAGATTTGATAGAGTATCACTGTGAATAAATGCTGGGTTTGCCTGTGTCCTTTCACTGTGCCCGACTTTGGTACTATAATGATGGTGAAAAAATCCACTGAGAGAAATCAACATCATTCTGAGAAGGAAGCCCACTTACCCCTCCCCCACCCCTCCTCATCCCTCAGTCATCCTTCAGCTTGATTTGATGCTTGCTAAGGTCAATGGCAAAACACTCTTGAGTCATGGCTGAAAATTTGGATCTAAAAAAACATTTTCCCCCAGCTCCTTTTCTTTCTTCCTTCTTTTCTACTACCATATCCTCTGGTATTCCATGATAATAACCACTGTCACTATCTCCATTTTACTGTTGATCAAGTGTTCCTCAGACATTAACGTATACTAAGGAAGGATATTACTTATATGAAGAATGTACAGCTGTCTACAGTATCTGTGCCACATAATGTAAGCTTAATTCATACAAATGGTCCAATTGATTTTATTTTGGTTGTTCAAGCTTTTACAGTCCAGGCTGTTCAGTGCTAATGTAATAAGGTCTGTGTGGCCAATAAACCTTTGGGTTTTCTCCTCCATGCTTTAGCTCCCTTTCTTCTTTCAAATCTTTCCTTAATTTTTTTCTTAGCCTGATATCCATTAAATGCCCTCTGACAGAAACTAATGTTGTCACAATGATTCCATCTTTCCATTCCTATTTCTGTGATAGAAAGTGAAATCCCAGTTCTGGCTGCATACATAGCATGAAAGGACCATGCTCTTAGTAAGCAAATAGAAAAGTAAAGAGGTCTATATTCCTATGCCACCTTTATTTGTTTCCTCCTCCAAATAAAACAGCCTGATGTGTGATTTGATAAAAGTGTTAAAGGGCAAATTACCAATCCCATAGGTAGTACTAAGAATGAAGAATAAATAGCAACAACAAACAATCATGTTCCCCTGAGCAAGCTTTCTAAAATTAAATCCTTAGCATGTCTGCCTTTCCACTTTTGTGTTCTCACTGAGGAAAGTTAAACATTGCATTATTTAGTTAAATCATTTCAGTTAGGTCATCACTGCAGGCTATGTAGGTTAGATGGTTATGAATTTCCTTCTGTAGACTTGCTGTTCCTTTTTAGTTACTACTGACTGTTTCCCCATTACCACAGGGGGCATTCTCATTGGAAGTTTGGTTATGCGGCGCATTTTATTAATGCTTTTAATCTGCTGTTGTGTCATTAATGCATTAGCCAGGTGCTGTGACAAGGGTTGACTGAATCTTGCAGTGAATATGAAAGTGAGAAATGTGTGTGTGAGGTAACTGCCCCCCAAATAAGGACTTTTTTTGAGAGAGAAATAGCAGGGAAAATCCCACAGAGGATTCAGAGCAGAGGGACCCTAGGTAAACTCCCCTTAACTCTTTAAATGTTTGAACTTTGAGAGCACCTTTCAGATAAAGGTTGTTAATAAGCTGTTTCCTGTAAGTTTTGTTATCCTTGTTTTAAGTGCAACCCAAGACAGAAAAGGCCTAATCCAGCAGAGCAGGCACTTTGTTTGATGAAAAGTTAACAGGAGAGAGACTTTAAAAATTAATGAGATACCTAATTTGGCATTAGTTGACTAATACCTCTTAAAATACTCACCCTATATACAACTTCCCAGAGAGCTCCTATGAAACAGCATTATTTGGACTTTGAATACCTAAGAGCCAAGGCAGTTCTTTAGCTTTGAGACCATCTTGTGATAATTCTTCTATTTAAATAAAACATAAATCCTGACTCTTAGGAGGGAAAATGCTGGCCACATTACATTACTGTGCCTCAGAAATACTGTATGCAGACTGATCTTCTCACATATGTAATTCATACTTCAGGACTTCAAAGTTCAGAAGGAACTGCCTGCTTGAAAAAGACAGGAAATGGGACAGGTAATTTCTAGGGCAGGCCCATGTGATTTTTTGGAAATTAATATGAAGACTATTTGAGACTATAAAGCAATTACGAACTGGAAACTGTCTACCTCTGCAGAGCTGTGCTTGGCTAGGAAATTCTTAACATATGTCTTCAGAAAATTTTGATACAAAAGATTGATTGACCTCAATGTTCTCAAAGGAATTGTATTTTATCCAAAAAATTTTGACAACTTCGTTGTTAAAAAAATTACTCCTTATGTAACTCCAAAAAGAGTAATGGGATACAAATTGTTTTTAGACTGAAGGTGAGAACTATTTATGTGTCTTTCAGCTGAGGAGATTTACAGTAGAAAAGAGTAGACACAAGCCAAAAAAATTTGCAATTGGAGAAGATAATAATATCAACCCTCCTATTGTGGAAGCAGAGCACTAGTGTTTAAAGATAAGATTATGAATTCTTAAAGTCCAGAAAATTCCAGATTTGGGGGATTGGGATGTTTCTTATCTAAGTGAAAGCACAGCTATTTTATGCTTAGTCAGTTGTTGACATCTACTGAAACATCAAAACCAAGGATGCAATATAACTGTGAACTTAGTTGTTTCAGCAGGGACACCTGTCTTGTATGAGCTGATGCCAGGACACCAAATTAATCTCTGGATCTACAACCTGACAGTAACAAAATACTCTCTTTATCAGCAAGCACTGACTCTCACTGCTGAATGCTACAGGGTCCTCAAGATATTTTTTAAGCAATCTGGTCACTTAGTGTTTTATTGTTCTTCATAATCATTTAAATTCCATTGGTTTTGAGCCCTTATTGTTTCTTTGTCAGAGAGTCCCACTTGCTGCTCTGTTTAAGACTCAGGAGACTTCTGGACTGTTGTACAGCAGGCAAAACAGAAGGTTAATAATAAAAATAAGCCACCCTGGCAAAGCATCAAATTAGATAAAAGGAGCTGCCTAAGTCCATGCATTTGCCAAGTAACCTGGCTCAGAACCAGGATGCATGGTTACAACTTCTATTAGTGTGTCTTGAAGAAAATAGCTCAGCTAAAGATTCAGAGCTGCTTTGAGCTTTAGGAAGACATATTTAGGATTTACAATCCATTTCAGAACGGAAAGGAAGGAGATTTCACTTGTGATGAACAGAATTGAAACAGCAAAACCAGGAGACCATTGAGTTTATCATGTCCTGCTTTTCTACACTAAAACCACTGTAAGTTGTTGAGACAACAACAGGTAGATGTTCCTTCACCATCCCTTTCAAAGCATAGGACAAAGGGAAAGCTCTTTGTCTCCTGTTGCCACTGCTGTTAGCAGTCACAGTGTGATACTAGTATCAGAGAGGTCTGAACCAGAGCCCAAGGCTCCCAACAACTCTCACATTTGACACTATTCACATTTTATGTTGGACCCCGCTTTTCTTCAGAAGCCAGGGAATGATCACTCAAAATCTGCAAGGCTGCCAGTTTCAATCCACCCAGTATTTACTAAAGAGGATCTGAGTGGAAATAGTGGCTATACTTTAGGCAGCCTTGGTATTCATGTGAATTATAGTAACATCTGAAGGATATCAATGTGTTATTACACTGCCCATGATCTAAATAATCTCTCCTACATCTCTCCAAACCAATAAATAATCTCTCCAAACCAGGGTTTGCAAAGGTACCATTTTCTGGTAGTTTTGGAATTTTCCCTCAATATCCTCCTGAGAAGCGAGAGGAGAGTGGATTAGATACTGGGTGTTTGGACTCTGTGGAGAATTTTTTCAATGTGGTGTGAAAAGCTGAGTTGTAGTTTGTTTTACTTAGCCTTATCCTATGCATACCTCTAAAACTGGTTCAGTGAGTGGAATATTTTCCCATTTTTTCACTGCAAATCAAGCAGTTTAAATGGTTACTAGATCAGTTAAGGAGAAAATAATTTGTTGCAAAGCAGAAACATTGACATCAGGCAGCAAAGGGTACACATCTTGGCTAAAACCATGGGAATACACAACCAACTTCATCGTATAATCTACCCTGGCTAAACAGAAGGGAGTAGGATGCTGATGATGCCCACACAACTTTCAGAGAACCTTCTAAAAAAACAGTGGTGAGTTATTCATACAGTCTTCTGTGCTCTGGAGCTGTTGTCTGTAACAAAGGCTTGGGATGAGATTGTTCTTTCTAGGAAAGTACCACTTGTCCTTTTTGCCGTGTAGGGTGTATTACATGATCTCAGAGAAGAGACTATGCAATGTGCTGATTTCATCACCACCCTGATATTAGAAACACATTTATTTCATTTTGCTGTTATTCATTAAAAACTGCCTATTTTTGCTGATTGTTTACCAACACTGGGCAATGTGAATACGTTCTATGTCACATGGCTATTTTGAACTAACAAAAATGTCTCGTAACTTTCTTATAAATCTGATATGCTTCATTAAGCATGAGGCAACGTGCTCTATTTTTGTATCAGTGACACTATTCAGTAAGCATTAAATTTGCTTCACCACTTAACACATGGTCTGTATTCATGAATTTAACCTCCTTTTAAGGACAGCTTGCTTTTTAGCTGAGCTGCTCTCCTTCCTGAATTATTATTACTGGCTTCACAGTTTCACCTACATGTTTTACTATTGTGAACTCTGTAGAAAAGCACAGTAAGAAATTAAAAACAAAATTGTGAAGAGATGTTCTACCCCCTGTTTAGTGTTGACTTAGGGTTATCCTTGTTTGGCTGAGCTAAATAAGTCAAGCTTCCTCACTTACATATGTTGTTGCCATAGCATAGTCCATGGTGCTGCTCACATGTAAAAAGGGGAGTTTTTGTAGTTTGTACTGCTAATTTTTTTATTTTTTTTTTTTCCCCTGTGGAACAGAATACATGTGGCCAGTTGAGAAAGGGGGTGAGGCAGGGTCTGGTCAAGAAGATTGTGGTATCTTCCATACAGCACATAACACTGTTTAACATGATCATCAGTGACCTTGACAATTGAAGGAATTATAAGGAAGACATTTTTTACAATGAGGTGGGACAGGTTGCCCAGAGAGGTGGTGGGTGCTGCATCCCTGCAGACATTCAAGGTAAGGTTGGATGGGGCTCTGAGCACCTGATCTAGTCGAAGATGTCCCTGCTTACTGCAGGGGTTTGGACTAGGTGATATTTAAAGGTCCCTTCCAACCCAAAGCATTCTATGATTCTATGGGACAAAACAGCTCCAGCAAGTTTTTCACTGGCAGCAAAGCAGGGACATGAGTTAATAGCACAGAAATGGATCTCATCCAGCAGGAGAAGTAGGTAAACATCAAATTCATAAAGTCAGACAAAGGACAGTGCAAAGCCCTGAACCTGGAATGTAACAACTTGATGCAGCAGTCTAGGTTGGGAACTGACTGTACAGGTGGCAGCCCTGCAAAAAAGGCCTGGGAGTCCTTATAAATAACCACCTGGACATGAATTAGCAGTGTGTCCTAACACCTAAGAAGGCAAACACCATGCTGGGCTCTACTAGCAAAAGGGTAGCCAGCAGGTTGAAGGAAAATAATTTTTCCTCTACACAACACTTGGAAAGCCACCCCAGGAGCAGGGTGCCTTGTGGAAGTGAGTTCAGAAGAAGGCCACCACAATGGATTTGGGGCTGGAACACTTGCTGTGCAGAGGGTCCAAGGGAATGCATTTTGTTCAGGCTGTAGAAGCTCCAATTGGATAGCTCCAATTGCTGTCTTCAACTGCCCTCGTGGGTGGTAATATGCAAGACTCTTCACAGAGTAGTATAGCAAAAGGACAGGGGGTAGCGGTGGCACAAAGAGAAATTCTGACCAGATATAGGGAAAAGAAAATAACTGTGAAAGTGGGTAAGCACTGGAAGCATGTTGTTCAGACAGATTGTGGGATATCCATCTTCAGAGATATTAAAAACTCAGCTGGACATGGCCTTGAGAAGCCTGGGCTGACTTTTAAGTTAACTCTTCTTTGAGTACAAGGCTGAAGTAGGTGACCTTCACAGGTCTACCAACATAAATTAATCTATTTTCTGTGCCTTTACATTATTGCATGAGATTAAGGAAAAGTCTAGTTCAGTCCAGTACATTAGCAGCAAAAAGACCTATCCTCTTCTGGAAGGAGGATATTCATCTATTATTAACAGAAACTGCTATTTCAGTATTAATGACTGATAGAACGGGCATTTCCTGGCATTTAATGACCTGTTGAGTGTCTGAGAAGTAGCTGAGAGACCTTTCCTTGGCTTGTTGTTAGTTGACAGAAAATGATCAACTTGGAGAGCACTGGCACTATTGTAGACACTGAGAACGTTTCAAAGAAAAAAAAAACACATTAATTGGACTGAATTATATTTTTAGTTACATAATGTCAAGAGGGTTGAATGTGTGTTACCAAGAGCAGGTTTGGGGCCACCATCCCTTTTCAAATTTTTTTTATTTGTTGAATAACTGAAAGTAGATCCTCGCATTGCTATGGCTACAGTGTTTATAATAGACAGCCACATTCCTTCCTGATGAAAATCTATTGAATATGTCCTATAATTACTAAGGGCTGATGCTGTAAGGAGCAGGATGGCAAGATTCCATTCTCATTGTCACAACTTCTGTACAACATCTTAATTTCCCTTCAGCCACCCATTGCATATCTCATTCTACATATAAAAGATATAGCTATTCCATGATATAAGTACTTGATTTGCGTGCATAATCAGTGCAGCTCACAAACATTCACTGCTTGCTTGCTTTCTTTTCAGTAAGAAAAGCAGTAATCTAGCATGTGGGTATAGGCAATTTTCTTGTGCTGGGGCTTGGGCTTTCTGCTCTGAGCATGCTGTTTGTTTTGAGTGTCACCTGGAAGAGGATGAGAGACAGTGAGAGGACTGTAGGTGTGGTCCTTGGATGTAAAGCATAAAGACACTGATCTGTACTCAGGGCTGCGAGGATGATGAACTGTTCTAAAAACATTTTTATGGTCATTGCTGCTATTAAAAAAAACCCAACATACCCAAACAAACAATACAACCCCCCCCAAAACAAATCCCGAAACCATGATGAGTAGATCTTTTCTGTAGCACCAAATACATGGGAGTGTGCCAATGTAACCTACTGCATTAAAATACCTGGAAACAAGCAATTCACAGCATACCTGAAACAAAATATTCAAAATAAGAAGTATAGCTTAGTATAGTAAGAAGCCAATATCAAACCTGGTTCTCTGCACTGTTAGAGGCATGCATGAGTTTTAAGGGAGCTGAACCTGCTTGTATGTGACATATGTAACTCATGTCCCTAACACAGCATTAGCAGATTTGAGGCAGTGTTCTTATGAGATGGCTATTCAGATTGAACTGTCATTTTTAATGAAGGGTCAAACTCACGCTTGACCGGTCTCTTAAGAGGAAGGTTATAAAGTAAACAGGGAGACACCTGGGAGCCTTGCTGCATGAGAGATGTCCAGAGGAAGAGCAGTTCTGGCTGTCCCCTGCTGTCACTGTGGCATGTCAAGCCCAGATAAATGGTGGAAATGTCTGAAATGACCTTGCATCAAAAGGTGCAGAGACAACTAGCTGATGTCCTTGCAAGGCTGCTGTCTTCTGTCTAAGAAAGATCCTGGAGAGTGAGCAGAGGTCCACAAGGGTTGGAGGAAAGCCAGTAATGCATCTATCTTGAAAAACAGATAAGAGGACAATAGAGAGAGCTACGGGTTAGTCAGACAGAAAAATCATGAAGTAAGTCCTCTTAGAGCACATTTCTAGGAATGTGAAGGAGAAGAATGTGAAAGGAAAAAAAATCATGGCTTTTCCAAGGAAAAACCTTGCCAGATCAACCTGATGACCTTCTAAGAAAAAATGACTGGCCTTAGTTCACTTTAAGAAGTTTGCTCTCATTCGCATGCCATTCTTGTACTCAAGTAGAATTGTTTTGATCTTGATCAGTGGGCAACCACATAGGTAAAAAACTTACTGTATGGGTTCTACTGTCCCTGAAGGCCTTTAACAAGTTTGGTACTGCAGGGATTTATCCTGAGACTCACCATGTTTAACATCTCTGTCTATAACCTGAAGGTGGCAACTCTGATCAAGTTTGCAGATGACACCAAATTAGGAATAAGGAAGAGAGAGTTTACATGCCTGAGAAGAGAGCTGCCATCCAGAGGGACCTGGACAGGCTGGAGGAGTGGGCTGACAGGAACTATGTGAAATTCAACCAGGACCAATGCCCTGTCCTGCACCAGAGAAGGAGCAGCTCCTTCCAGTGACACAGGATGAGGCTGTGGTGGCCATAGAGCAGCTCTTCAGGAAGGGCCATGAATCCTGGGTGACAGAGAGCTGATCAGAAGCAAGCTGTGCAACCTGGCAGCAATAACAGATGGTAGCATCCCAAGCTGTTTGAACAGGGTACAGCCAGGACATGGAAGGAAAGGACCGTCTCCCTCTGCTCAGCACATCTGACTACATCTAGATATCTTGTCCAGTTTTGGTCTCCAGGTGCAGGAAATACTTGGACAAACTAAAGCGGGTTTGGCAGAGGCCATTGATGCAATTGTGCCTGGACGACTTGCCTTGTGCAGAGAGCCTGAGGGAGCTGGGCCTGGTCAGTCTGGAGATGGGACCTTTAGCAGAGGAAGCGGCTTTGGAAGGCCCAACAATACCTACAAGGAGCCTTTGGGAAGACAGAATTTGGCTCTGCACAGTGGTGCATCGTGGACTGAAGAGACTCTGTGGGCATAAATTGAGAAAGGATAAATTCTTGGTACAAGGAAAACCTTCTCCCCATGTGGACACTCAGGTGGTGAAGCAGGTAGCACAGTGTGCAGTCTTTGTCCTTGCAGGTTCTGAAGACCTGACTGGATGAAGCCCAGAACAACCTGGTCTGACTTCATGGTTGACTGTACTCTGAGCAGAAGGTTAGACTGGACATCTCCTGATATCCCTTCCAGACTGAATTATCCTACAGTTTTCTGATTCTAATGGATGTTGTGGGCCCAGTAATTTCAAAAATATGGAGCCATTGGCAAAACGTCGTTGCATCTCACTCTGTTCATGTGTTTGAACAAATGTACAAGTATATTGGGCTGGGCCAGAACTCTTGTGAAGTTAAAGCATGCAACTTGAGCAAAGTCACATGTCAGGGATTAGATGATCTCTAGGCTCCTTTCCAACCTAAACCATTATATGATTTTATGAATACTTTGTCACAGATTCCTGGAGGACAGATGGATACAACCAGATATCTAGTCAGAAATGAAGAGTAATAATGAATACTTTTCTTTTTAGATATGCTCTACATTATTTGCATTCAGAATGATTAAAAAAAATAAATTTACTTCTCTGAATATGACTTGTTGAAGATGATTCCACCTAGGGGTGGATAGCTGAATCAATAAGTTTTATTTCAGCTCCAGGGAATGCCTCGTTTTTCCTGCCAGCTTAACAAAGAAGTGCTCAATAGAAGCTCAAATATTTAGTAGCATTTTAGGCTTTTTAGAGTAATTTGAGGAAAAGTTTGATCATGGATGCATTTGGTAGGTTTATGTTTATATTTGTAATGAGCTAGGTCTGAGAATGGAAAAGAAATTTAATTAGGTTGTAATCATAAATTCATATTGAGGCTGTAAATAGCATATGGTGCAAACACAATCAGACTGTCTTCTGACTTCCAGAGAGGTGTGTTAAACAAATCTGTAGATACAAAAACAATTTCTTGCCTCTCAGCTGTTGATTATGTAGAGAATGCATCTGCCACTAATACTGAAAACGTATGATATGTAGCATAAAATATTACAATACTAAAAATTTTCTGAAGTGAACTTTATGGGTACAGGTGCATAGTGGAAAGAACATGAGTCCATAACTTTTCCTTGCTTGCAGTATTTCTTTCTGAAGTACAGGTAGTTCTATGTTAAGGTTTCAAAGCATGTTTTAAGCCATGGCACAGCATTCTTTATAGGAGTTCTTGCAGATGAATTCCTTGTCCTTGTGGTAGTCCACTGTATAATCCCTGTGCTCCCTTTTCTGCCCTAATGTGCAATCTTTCCTGACTTCCATTACCAGGAAGGAACTGTGATACAAAAATTAACTCCTAGGCCCCTAACGGGAAAAGACTTCAAGGCATTAACCTCCAGAACAATTCATCGAGGTAATTTATTTTCACTTTTTTTTTTGAGAGTGAGTGAAAGCCTGCAGGTAGCTTAGCTTTTAGGGAGGATATAGGACACTCATTTTGTAGCTGATGGTGTTGCTGATTTATCTGCTATGTTTGTGGATCAGATTTGAGGCTGAGTTTATATAGAAATTGCATTAGAGAGTCTGGAAGGTATAAATTAAAAGGAATGGCAAGAAATACAAAATGCTGGAAGACCATGGGGAAAAAACACATAAGCAGAATAAACTGAAAATGTCAAATTAGATATTTGATTTTTTTGGTGGGTCTTCATTTTATTAGTCTTCAGCATTGTTAATAACTTGAGTAAAAGAAACTAGTTTTAGATGACTTAGAAGCTGCCATTTACAGAGATTGGAAGATCATTATTTTCAACACTACATTCTTTCTCAGATACAGTTTTTGATATCATACACCACTCAAATCCCTAAGCCACCATAATCTGTAACTCAATTTCCATTTATACGTAAAAGCTTTTGACATCTGTTTAAACACCAATATCTACACAAGTACATAGAAATTTTGCTCCTGCTGAGTATCAGGTGAAAGAATCTGAAGTTTAAAATGACACTAATCTTAAGAAGCAACTCCTAGTGATTTTCTGCCGATATTCGTATTTAAATGTTTTTTACTTTCAGTATTTCCTGTTTTGTCAGTGGCCTTAGATTCTTACTGAAATCTTTCAAATCTGCATACAATCTTTTGATTGGATACCGAGATAATTTGATTAAACTTTTCAGCCTTTTTCCTTGTAGTTTGTCATCACAGACACATGTGTTTCGTTGTCAATGATTCCTCAGCTCTCATGAACATACAGCACTAGCAAGGCAGAAGACCTGAGATCTAACACTAATAAATGGACTGACCCAACTAAATTTTACAAATGCAACTTCTTCCTCCCTCTTCTGTACTTGTGCCTTACCTTTTATTTGTACAGGTTGTATTTATTTCCTTGGCTTGTGGGCAAGGAAGCAGTAAAAATAAACACATATGTATGATAATGTCAAGTAATTTATTCAAATAATACAAATTAATTGCAGCTGCAGTTCTGTGCCCTGACTATGAATTTCTATCACCCCTTGCCTGAGTGGTATGTAGGGTTTACAGTGGTTACAGTGTCTATTTTATCAAGTATTAGGAATTGTAGAGCCTGCCTTGTAAGACATAATTTTTGATCTTTGTTTGGGTGTACCAGCATGACAACTCAACGCCATCTTGCTAATTTTTTTTCTTTTTAAATTATTTTTGAAGCTCAACAAGGAAATGTTCTGATGAAATTTGAGGCAGACGAAGGAGTCAGTGATGAAATACTGTTTTCCGGTGTTTATCCAATTAATAATTCTATTTTGTGAACATCTTGAGTAATTAATTTATTAATTTATCTCAAAAAGTACTTTTCTTAACATGCCTATGCTTACAGAGAGATGTCAGATCTGCTTTTTGTTATAGAGCTGATAAATGGTTGTTAGGTGAAGGTCAAGATTATCCTTGTCATAGTCTGCATATTATTTCATTGTGGTCAAAATCTAAGGTGAGGGATTAGTGGAAGCATGGCATTTTAAAGCTCCTTGACAACTGCTCTTTCTGCATGAGATATTATTATTGTTTTCCATGACTATTGTTAGGATGTCACTCTATCATGCTCACTTTGTCCACTTTGTCACCTTGACATGTGTTACACTGTAATTCTGCTTGATCCCAGACTGGAAAGACTGTATTTTTATGTTGTACAGGAAATAAAAAAATATTATGTCTTCTACAATTACATTTACAAAGATTTGTTGTTGTGCTGCAGCCAGTTTGACTTTGCTTGGAGAAAGAGTTGGCAGCAAGGCTAGTGTAACCTGTTTCCCAGAATGACCAGCTTATACCCAGACAGGCCTATTTCTTTGCCTCTGAAAGCAGATGCATCTGTGGAAAGAAAGACTTTGCTTTTCTATGGCTGAGCTTTTTCTGGGGTCCTGAACTGATGATCTGCAAAGATTGTCTGGAAGCTCCAGGTTATAAATCTCCATCCTTTGCCAGGGCTCCATCTCTCCAAGTCTCAAGGCTAGGGCTACTCAGTCTGCATGTTAGGAAGGCAAAGCTCAGTTTACCCCACAGTTAGTGGTTTCATGTTTGAGTTCTAAAAAACTGAAGTCATGCCGTAAAATCCCTGTAATCACCCTGCTTGAGGGGTAGCTGCACTCAAGAGATCTTGATGTGTTTTGGGGAAGTCAAATTTTCCATGGGATTCTTTATTTTGCTTTACCTCTTTCTGACATTATATTTAGATCGCATCACAGCAGTTTTTGGCTTGTCTGGAAGACAGGGATCTGAAGTTTCCTGAGCTTGCAAGTAGCATGCTGAACTGAGCATGTGGAGAAGAAAGCCAGCCTCTGTTGGCTTAAAGAGAAAACTTGGCACCTGGGCTGCCTCTCTAGCTCAGCAGAACAAAACACTTTCTTCTTGGCTAGTTTGAAAATGTCCTTTGTTGTTTCTTTATATGGAAAATAATTCTCACTGCTGTTAACAAAAAAGAATACCGATCCCTAGCCTTTAAATAGTACATATTAGCTCAAGCTCACAGTACCTTTTACAAACAAAACCAGAAGAATTACAGCTATATATTTATTTATTTATTTTATTGTTGGGAAAACCAGGGCAGAGAATTCCAGCAAGTCAGGGGTGCAGCTGGGGCAGAATCTGGTCGCCCAAGACGCAGTGCCTCAGATACCCGGGGTGCAGTAAGCACATAGGTAAGAAGTTGCACAGTGAAGAGACCTCAGCAAGAGCTGCCTCTCAACAGCCTGCTTCACCAGCTTAATTCATTTCCATTGTCTGCAGTCTTTACATATTACCCTTGGTTTTGGGTGGTGAGGAATTTTATGTCAAGGCATTTGAAAATGCGGGAGGATCCATTCAGAGTGAGGGGGAAATAAACTTCCAGGTTCAGAAGGGATTGCAAGTTTAGCCATGGCAGAGCACCTCTCATCCCCCACTGCTGATCCTACTCCATTTCTCTGGCTCAGGTAATGATACAATTGTTGCAGAGTTTTCAACATACTTATTTATCCCACCCGATTTTCAGGGATGAAGGCTCAAACTAGTTTGGCTCATCAGAATTCATTCATTCCTTCAGAAGTTCAAAGCTGGGTCAGCACAAACCAAATCTTTGGCTTGGAAGCATTTAGGCTTTTTTTTTTTTTTAATCTTGCATTAGTGCCATGTTTAACTATGCCCTCACATAAAAGCTTTTTGGCATGAGAAGCCCTCCATTCAAGTCATTCTCCTTCATGTCACTGATTAATTCAGACCATTAACTAAGAAGCAAACTAGCTAATCATTGGTCCATATGTGGCCTGCATACGTAGCAAGCTTGTAGGCTTATAAGTGCAGTTGGCTAGCAAAGAAGCTACTGGCATCTCATTACATTTTTGTCTGTCTCAGCACTTTCTGAGCCTGCCCAAAAAAATGAAAAAGCAAAGTACAGCCTGTCTTTACAGTAATTCCTACCAATGCAATCAGAAGCAGAAAAGCTCATCATCTGACATTCCTACTCCCATTTCCAGAGCTCAGATCTTTTTACTAAATGGGAAGCCACCTAGTCCAAACTTTGGTTTATTTCCTGCAGCTTGCTATCTGCAAAACTTTGTGGTGATTACTAAGATTATATTGTAAATAAAATCAAAGGGATTTTGGATAAAAAAAAGAAACAGTGATAGGTGGAAGTTAAAAGTTATTTCTCCTGTTATAATCTCAATATGTGATTTTCAGGCTTTCATTATAGTCTAAGCTTTGCTGAACTCTCCGAACTCTTCCCCATGGAGTCTCAATTTAATCAATACTTTTATTTTGGATGATTCTCTTTCAGTATTTTTATAATTCAAGTCTGTAGTCCCTATTCAATAATTTTAATTATATCTACTGCTCAAGAGACCTGAAACATAACTTTTCATATATATATATGTATATATATATAGATACATATATATATATGAGATACATTTTATATGGAGTTTTGAAGATCTCATAATTTAAATGCTATTAGAAAAGTCTTAGGTGAAGTGGAAGTGAGATCCGAATAATAGCGAATACCCATGAATGGCTTCAGGATTTTGTTGATTGCTTTGTGCTTGTCTCCTATATCCACCACAGACTTAACAAGTATAGGGTGCATGTGCCTACTACAGAACTTTGCATGCGTCTTCAGAACACAGCTCTTTAGGTTAAAAAGAAATGCCCAAGCCTCTGTAGCTTATTTAGAAAAACAAAACATCACAAACTCACTGCCTTCCATCACCACAAAAAAAAAAAAACAACCCTTGTGTGTCTGTATAAGCTGAAAGGGTTGTTTCCTACAAGGGTATCATAAGGTCAAGCTGGTGAGAAATTGAAATGCTAGGGTTTGAACCCTGAGCCCCCGAATTAAGGTTGTAATTCCCATTTTCACATTACTATGTGGGTAATTCCCACAGCCCTTCATACAGAGGTGGTGAGTTTGCCTTATAGCTTCCCCCCAGGGTGTGGCCGGCCCCCCAGGGAGAGCCATAAGGGAAATGAGCCCCAGGGGTCCCGCACTGAGCTGACAAAGGTCAGGTGTCTGCTTGGGGATAAAAGCTGGGACCACTTGCAGGGAGTCAGGAGTGTCTGTCTGTGGAGTGCACTCCCCAGAGCTTCCTGGTTCAGGGCAGACCTCCTGACTCTCCCTGGAGCTGGGCCCTGGTCTGTTTAGGCCTTTGCGAACGCGGGTCGATCGGGTGAGAGTTGCCATGTGGGCACCTTTTTCTCATGTGTTTAACTGGCTGGTCTGGCTGTTTCCCATGCCAACTGTGGGCAACCTTGGTTCACTGTTTGTACCACCTGTTGTGGGCCGAGTCATGTCGTTTGTGGGAATGTTGGGGGTGGCGTCGATCATGTATGAGCTTGTTGACCTGTTTGTACCCCCGGCGGTCATTCATATAGTAACATTTCTGTCTACAATACAGTCTGCATATTGGTTCATCTCCCTGCTGGTGCTATCATTTTTGTTGGGCCTGGTCATTGGCAAAACAGAAACAGACTGCATGGGCAAACATCTGCCCTGCGCTACCTTTTTTATCATGAGATTTGGCCTATGAAGGTGACTAGGGATCCCCATGTGAGTACTACCATGCTCAATGCTATATTGTGTTTCCTCAAGGTTTTCCCTCATTTTGAGGGTTTTTTGCACTCTGGCAGGTATTACAAAGCTCACATGGAGTACACATCACTGTGCCTCAGATTCCCTCTTCCACAGAATTTTTGGCTGCAGACACAAACAATGCTTATTAGGTTTCCCTGGAAGGAATAGGCAATCAGCTTATCTTAAGGTTAGCTCTGGACAGTCAAATCTTCTGAGGTAGACTAGGTGTATTTTTTTCCTAGCAGTGCCTTTCAAAATCTCCACAAACAGATGTTTGAGTTCAGAGTTATTAACAATGTATGATACCTGGAACTACACACAAGGCAATAAAATTGCTTATAGACATCTTTAGTGACAACTCTTTTATATTATTTTATATATATATGTGTGTGTGTGTGTGTGTGTGTGTCCTCCTGGGTTTGGCTTCATCACTTCATTTGAAGATGATAATTTTTTGGTTTGTCTTCTCTCTTTTTATCACTCTTCTGTTTTCCTTTCTGTGCTATTCCAACTCCAGACTAGCGGATGTTAGCATCACATTGAATCCTTTTGAATTGCATTCTCCATCTTTTTGGAGTTTATTATCATCTTCCAAGGCAAAGCAGTATCTGTAATCTCTGGTGTAATGAAATCAGTGGAGACTGAAAACAATATTTATCTGCTTAGAGACAACAGAATCACAAACTTCTCTGTAATGCATTTGGCATGTAGCTTCTGTAGTTTCATCTGTGCATAATTGTTTCTGTGATCAACAAGGAAAAGTTTCTAGACAGACTATGAAGGGAACAGAACTTTTCTGTTTGAAAACATCAAACTAATTTAACATTGGACTGTGGGAAAAGTGATCAGAAAAAAACCACACAATTGGTTAATAGATATTTCTTTAGCGTATAGAGCTAAAAATAGTCAAGGCAATCTGTAAACTGAACACTGAAGAGGTAAAAACAAAATATCTGGAGAGAAATGGGCTATTTGTTGAGATAAGTCTATTGCTGGTTTCTGAAAACAGTTGTCTAATGCAACATCTGATTAAGGGTCTGCATGACAAAGATTACTCCACACTTGCCCATTTTCTTTTTTGCTAAGAAGAATTTGTTGTACTTTGCTCTCAGAGACAGGACAGCTGTCTTTGGCTGATCTAATGTAGCTGTTCTTGAGGATAGTATACATTCAAGAGGAAAAGAGGGGACTGAAGGCAGTAAAGAGTGGAGCTGTGTCAGAATTAGCAAAGCTATAGGAGAAAAATTAGATCAATCAACCCTGTGCTATATTGGTCTGAAGATATGTTTCCTCAGAAACTGTTTTGTTCATGGTAAATAATGCTCTAGGGAGGCTTTTGCCAAAGTATGCTACGACTGAAAGATCTGGACTGAAGTCAGACTTTCTTCTGTAAATCTTATTTGGTGTGTGTGGGCTGTATTGGACATTCAGGGTGAGAATAGGAAAATTGTCTGACTTGACTCTAAGAGGCAACTGGTGGTTAAAGGCCTGAGCATCAGAGGGAGTGTGGTCAGAGAGATAAGAAAATGTCAGAGGTACAGTTTTCTCAGAGACTGTAAGAATCAGTGATAAACATAAGAAGGCACTACACATACAGATCCTTAAAATACCTTTAAGAATCTGGGTCTTAGTCCACAGGATTATCCAAGCTTTTGATTCTGATAAGATTTGATTTATGAAGGTGCCAATAAGTACTGCTTACAGAGTTGTTGTTTGTGATGTTTGCATTCAAAGTCATGAGTTCAGAACATGGGACATGCTAGGGAGATAATTTGCAATTGTACAATCTCTTTGTGAAAATTCTATGCATAGAGGTTTGATGTGAATTTAAGTCCCACTGGAAGTTCCTCTGTAATTTCCCTAGTATTTCATTTCTCTTTTGGAGTAGCAGGTGAAAAAAATCTTCAAAAATTCTTGGCTTTTAGCAATGTCCTATTATAACTATACCTCCATTAAGAGAAAGTACTGCCTGGTGGGCAGGAAAGTGCTGCTGCCTTCAGCCGTAATGTCTCTTTCTTTAGCATCCTCTCTGACACGTTCTTTTACTTCATCATTGTCATCATAACTATCTCTTATATGACCATAGAATATAAGCACAAATATATTTGGATTATACCCCTCTAGTTCTGATCTGAGAGCAGCAAGTGGCATATGACATGGAAAAGCATAAGTCTTTAGAGGGGCCAGCAGAGTGATGTGCAGTGATTCTGCACCTCAGGTTTTCTATCAGTTTATCTCTAGCCATGCTGCCAGTATTAGGTCTTAGGCCTTTTAATACACAGCAAAGCCCTTTTCACCAATGCTATACAGTTTCTTACCTCGGTGTCAAACCAGGAGTTTTATTTAGAGTACTGCAGCAGTGAGTAGAGATTTCCTTGTGCTAGAACCAGGTTTTTAGCAAGGTGATGTTTTACAGAAATGAACGATTCTTAAATATAAGCTTTACCACAAAAAAAATAAAAAAAATAAATAAAAAAAATTTGCATTTTTATTTTAGTTTCAGTTGTCTCCAAACTCTATTACCTATGAGTAAGATATTAGTCATGATGAGCAGAAACTCATACTGAATGTATTTCTACTACTTTAACTTACACATCAAGTTTAAATGCAGTTACTGTATTAGTTAATTTTCATTATTGTGGATGGTATTTCCAGCTTTGGGATGTCTATAAAAAATCAATTGAAATCCAGAAAACAATTTTAATCTGGCCTGATGTGCAAGCAAAGCCAGTCTGATTCTACTATTCTTTTGGTTCATCAAAGAGTGGTAGGGAGGAGCTTCCCCTATCTCCATGTCGCTGGCTTACAAATGCATGATAAAAGGGTGAACACAGTTGCAGAAGGGCTTTCCTTGCCTGAGAAGAGGAGAGGAAGCATTTCTGCATTTTTGAGTTTTGTTTTACTTCTTTTTGATAAGGCATGTTTAAATACCGATCTCTTCCTTTCCACAGTATCTGAATGATATTGGAGAGAAATGTGATTCTGTTGATGAAGCAGAATACAGTAATATATCTGCTTGCCATGTGTTATTGTCAAAGAAATACTGCAGCCAGGTTACATAGAAAATTTTGGATCTTAAAATCATTTAAAATCTTGGTCCAGGCCAATGTAAAACTATAACACAGGTACAACAATATGCTTACTCCATAATCTATTGTCTACTAGTTTATCAGAATATATATATTTTTTCTTTTTTCCATTCCCTTTTCTACCTTCCATTATCTTTACAAAGTACTTGGAAGACAGGTTATTCATAGACACTTTCTTTCACTTCTGTAGATCCTAAGTCTTCCTGGACTTCTGACATACATAAGCACACTTAAACACACCCATGGCAATAGAGTTTCACTCAGCCTAAAGCACGGACCTGCCCCTCTAACTCCCTCCCTTTCCTCTACTTGTCCACCTCTGGGTCCTGCACTACCCTTCCATATGTCCTCATCACATTTCATTCAAGTGCCTTCTATTCTATTGCTACCTTACCTGAAAAGAGATATCCCTGACCTTTCTTATTAAAGTCAAGGTTAATCTGAAAATATTTTACTCTCCAATTATATGGTTAGTAATGGCAGTTTCATACACTGTATCTCACTTTACTCCTATTCATAGCTCCATTTCACTGCAATATAATCCCCTCTGTTAAAGTGGCATATTGGTGTCACCAAGACAAGGAAAAGGATCACAAATCTCTGTAAACCAAGTTCCCTTTAAGGTTGTCATTTTATATATCTCACTGTGGAAAGCCTCTTTGAAGGTAGGTGGTCAGACTTCAACAACAACAAAAAAATCACAGCTGATTTCTTTACTTCAAAATGATGGTGATAATAATAATAACAATAACTCTGGTAAGTTGCTTTTCAGTGAGCTGTGTTTCTGAGGAGAAGCATCCAGGGCAGAGAGGTGTGAGGCACACAGAGGGTGGGAAGGAGGGTGGCAGTGCTGCTGCCCTCCTCCCTTCCCAACCCCCCCCTATCCCCCCCCCGTCCCTGTCCTCACAGAGCCCACAGGACTGGGAGATCAACAGGGGGGAGCAAGCAGTGCCAAAATGCTCCTCACAGCACTGTCTGACAAGAGAGCTCAGGCGAGAACTGTGCTATTCTAGTAAAACATTTGGATAAAAATAATACCATAACACACAGCAGTGATCTAATCGTTTATAACAGGTTTATTCACAGGTCCTCATTTAGTGTCCATTTAGGTAGAACTTCAGTTGATTTATCAGCTAGTCAATCCAAAAGCAAAATATTTTGTCAAATGTTTAAAAATAAGTAGCCATTTGACTTCAACAAAGGAACTTTTGCTCCATCCAGCTGTTGCTTTTATAGAGTTTTCTATAGCCATTTATGGTGTTTCTTTTCTCCTCTGCTCCTATGGTTTGTTTCTCTTATGCAATGAATTGTGAGAGTAAGACAAACTAGGAAAGGAGATAAAGGCACCATGTGATTTCTCTTTATTTGTTCTGTAAAGCATGTAGCTCATTTTATACAATTGTATAAATGGCAGTAAAATAATTGGTTTCAGTGGGAGCTTTATTTGGATATTTTTTACATTAGAATTGCAGTTTTGGGCTCACACCATTTTAAGCAGTTTGAAAAAAGAGATATATTTTTTCAAATCTGTACGATATCTAGTATTTATTTCACATCTCTACAGAGCTAGGGTATTTGGGGAAAAAAGGGAGAAAAAAGAAACATCAAGTGAATGAATTTTAAGTATGTGTAGAGTTGGATGATCTCTCTTCAGAGCTTTGCTTGTGATTTCCATTTAAAATAATGTGTGAAAGTACCTAGTACTTCTGATATATCCATTTTTATTCCCTAAACAAAAATACCTTAAAGTGATCTTTTGTTCTGAGGGAGAATGACAACTACTTTTAACTGCCTTAAACTAGGTACCCAGTGCTATTCATATATAAAAATCTTGTCCCTGTTCCAGAGGAGGATGCAAGGAAAGGTGAGGTGACACAGACTACAACAGCTCTGTGTTTTAACAGTACAGGACACAGCATTTTGCAACAGCTGCTCTAGACTGGTCATGCAGAAGCCTGTGCTCCATTGGTGTTGAGGGGTACAGAAAACTGGCATGTTCCCTAGCACAGGGGTCAGCCCTCAGCTGGTTATAGGTCTTTACATGAATTTCTTGTTGCTTTTATAGAGGAACAACAAGCCAGATAAGGATTTCACTGAGGAGCCAAAATGTGACATGAAGTCAAAATGTGACATGAAGTGTTTTTATCTGTCTGAGTCAGAGAAGCACAAAATCTAAGAGGCTGCTGACTCTCACAGCCTGAGAATTGTTTTTTCTTTTTTTTTTTTTTAGTCTACTGCTTTATGTAAATAATAAGCTTTCCAAGAATAACACTGAATTCTTCTTTTAAATATGTAAACTCTGAAAGAGATGTGGCTTCTTCACCAGAAGCACTAAAGGACCTAGTATGCATCAGTCCCACATATTTTGCACCATAGTCCCCTATTCCCTCAGTCTAAAAGCTATTTTTACAGAAATATGAATAATGACATTGTTGTAAATGACCTCATTCTGCACAGTATAGTAGAACTGAGGAAATGGCTAAATTAAAGGAGCTAATAAAGAGCAATTAGGAGAAACAAATATTTGGAGAGATGTATGATATGAAATGGTGGTGCTGTGTGATATTACTTTGAAACTACAACTGTCTAGTGGCTGTTCTCTTGCCATTGAACTGGCTTGTTAAGATATATATTTGTTGTTTAAGTGGATGATCATGTCTTAGAGATTTCCCATGCAGATCTTTGGTGAGAGTCCATTACAATTTACTTGCCCTGAATTTCAGTATCTCCTCGTTGCTACTGCAACTACCAGTCTGACAAGCATAGAGATAAAATGTGAGAGGACCACACACCCGGAAGAAAAGAAGGTGTTAAAGACGAAGTAGACCTGTAAAACTTTTTGTGCTCTTCCTCCAGCTCTCACATCAAGAGGCACTCAGGACCCAACTGCAGCAATTGTTATAAATGCCAGTCAGAAAAGTACTTGTTCTCTTCTGCAAAAAGTGATATTGAAGTGCCATTATGGGGACCTAGCTTTTACCTAAATACCCCATAACAGGACAAACAAATTACCAGTGAGCAGTTAAGTCAGTATGAAGGGCCTCAATCTTGCAACAAGGAAGACTTTGAAGTTTTGATAGTGGATATTTATATGCCTAAAGTACATGCATCTGAAGTATAAGCACCTAAGCAACAAAGGTACAGCTTTTGTGACAAAGAATAGAAAGTATTTTGAGGGAGAAGAGGCTTAAAGGTAATGCAGCCATTTTCTTACTCTCTGAAAGCACACACATTGGTCAAGACAAAGGAGGGAGCAACAGTTTTCTTGGATGTCCAGTAAATCTGCCCCATGTATAAGCAGCTAGAAGTGACACTGAAATAAACAATATGCTTTGCAGAGGTGGAAAACTGTATCACTGAAAGCCTCTAGCCATCTGACAGCTTGAAATTAAACCAGTGCCTCTAAATAGGTCAGTTATGACTACTAGATTTTGAGGACCTTCAGTGTATTGGTGAGAGTTGTATAAGCTCTAATATAATCCTTGATGCTTTCTTAAAAAGTAGACTATAATGTACAACATAGCTCATGTACAGAACAGGCATTCCACTTTAATTTAGAAAGAATAAATTACTGGAGTACTATAAAATAAAAACAGGTTATAAAACATGCAGGAAGGTGGAGAAGAACAAGTTGTACTGCCAGCTCCAGCACAGATGCGTATACACAATGCTGAGAAAATGAGCCGCCTTTCCCAGCCTCAGTGACAGTAAATACAGAGTGATGGCTAGCAAAACCAATCCGATAAAGGCTGGCTTGTGTCAGTTGCTCTTTTGCAGAAATCCATAGTACAGCATATTCAGTAGTCACAAACTAACTGAGTTTTATGTATAGCTCCCTATTCACCCAACTGAAAGTACAATATGTACTATATATTTCCTCTGATGCATGGGTGTAGTGATCAAATCTAAGCTGGCTCTAGTGTAAGCCAGAAAGGAAAATAAAAACTGCAGTTCTTAGAAGGGGAAAAAAAGGAAAGCAAAGGAATAGTAAGGACACATTCATGTGAAGTGTTGTGAAAGCCAAAGAGCATGTACTGCATCACAGAAGAAAAAAAGTATTGGGAGTGGCATTCCACAAGTACTAGACAAAATCTATAGCAGCTGGCAGTGCTTCACATTTGTGTATTATGGTTCTTGGCTCAGCTGCTGCCAGGGGTGGTGTTTATTAGAATACTACTGTACTTTTTACTATACCACTTAGACACACACAAGTCTATGGGGCTGGATGGAATACATCAAAGGGTACTGAGGGAACTGTCACGCGTGCTCACCAAACTACTTTCTATCTATCTCTATCTTTTATCATCAGTCCTGGCTAATCAGGGAGCTTCCAGTTTACTGGAGGTTTGCAAATGTGACACCCGTCTACAAGAAAGGCTGGGAGGAGGATCTGGGGAACTACAGGCCTATCAGTCTGACCTTGGTGCCAGGGAATTTTATGGAGCAGATCACCTTGTCTGCCATCACACAGCACACACACATCAATCAGGTGATCAGGCCCAGTCAACACAGGATTATGAAAGGCAGGGCCTGCTTGATCAACCTTCTGTGACAAAGTGACTCACCTAGTGGATGTGTGAAAGGCTGTGGACATTGCCTGGACTTCAGTAAAGCTTTTGACACTGTTTCCCACAGAATTCTCCTGGAGAAACTGGCTGCTCATGGCTTGATGGACATACCCTTAATCTGATAAAAAATTAGGTGGATAGATGGGCCCAGAAAGTGGTGGTGAATGGAATTAAATCCAGCTGGTGGCTGGTCACAGGTGCTGTTCCCCAGGGCTCAGTACTGGGACCAGTTCTATTTAATATCTTTATCAGCAATCTGGGTGGAAGAATCTTCTGCTGACCACTTGCCTGACTAGGAAGGACATTATAATTAGCAGGGAAACCATGAGCCAGATCCAGAACCTGCCCTCTGATCTTAGATCATATGCAAGAGATCCAAGGTGGCCCAACACTGGAGGAATAGACCAATGTATTCACTCACAACACATAACATAGTGAAGAAGGGAGAGAGTCAATTCCAAAACCAGGCCATGGATGAAGGAAGGGCCCAGGAGTTCAGTCTAATCCAAACCATACAGTAATTGCCAGGAGAAAGACCTATACTTCCGTTCCTGTCTCAATCTTGTCCCACCATCACTGGGAACTCCACTCGCTGTGAAGAGTCAGGGAGGCCTTTCAATAACCAGCATCCTCACACAGCACATACACTGTATAGACACACCTGCAGACAAGCCACCCAACTGTACTGTGAGCGAGTCAGCTCTTATAGGGGTGGCTTCTTGCCCCACCTCCAAGTTAATGTGGAAGGTGGGGGCACCTGGTGGTGATCTCCTCATCAGCTCCCACCCAAGGCTGGCCAGACCCTGGATGAAAAACAATCAGGAAGGTCTTTCTTGTTTGGTTATGGGCATCATCCATATGCCAACCCTCATTTACGGCTGGGGGTTTAACCCCAGCACTTCAGGGGATCAAGGGCACTCTCAGTAAGTTTGCAGATGACACCAAGTTAGGTGGGTGTGTTGATCTGCTTGAAGGTAGGGAGGATCTACAAAGGCACCTGGACAGGCTGGATGAATGGGCTGAGGCTAATGGTATGATGTTCAATAAGACCAAATGCCAGATTCCTACACTTGGGCTATAACAACCCCATGCAACACTACAGGCTTGGGGAAGAGTGGCTGGAGAGATGCCTGGCAGGAAAAGACACTGGGATTGTTGGTTGACAGATGACCGAATATGAGCCAATATTGTGCCCAGGTGGCCAAGAAGGCCAACAGCATCTTAGTCTTTATCAGAAATAGTGTGTCCAGCAGGACTAGGGAAGTGATCGTCATCCTGTACTCAGCACTGGTGAGGCCACATCTCAATCATTGTGTTCGGTTTTGGGTCCCTCACTACAAGAAAGACATTAAGGTACTGCAGTGTATCAAAAGAAGGGCAACAAAACTGGTGAAAGGCCTAGAGCATAAGTCTTCTGAGGAGCAGCTGAGGGAGCTGAGGTTGTTTAGCCTGGAGGGAAGGAGGCTGAGGGGAGACCTTCTAACTCTCTACAACTACCTGAAAGGAGGCTGTAGTGAGGTGGGGGTTGGTCTGCTCTCCCATATGACAAGGAATAGGACAAGAGAATTTGGCCTCAAGTTGCACCAAGGGAGGTTTAGGTTGGATATTAGGAAAAACTGTTTCCCCAAAAGGGTTGTGATGCACTGGAACAGACTGCCCATGGATGTGGATGAGTTACCATCCCTGAAGGTATTTAAAAGATGTGTAGATGTGGTGCTTAGTACCATGGTTTAGTGGCGACTTGTCACTGCTGGACTTGATGATATTAAAGGTCTCTTGCAACCAAAATTATTCTATGGTTATAAAAAAAAAAACAAAGGACCAAAAAAAGCTGCCAACATATATTTGGTGATGTGCTTTCTGTCAAGAGTAAAGGTAGAAGGACAGATCCAGAAAACAGACCAACAGTTTTCTCATTGAAACAAAAGGACTCTTGAAGATTTTAATCCAGAAAGAAGACGGCAGCTGGCTGGTCAGCCTGCAGTGTTTTCTTGTCTTCTGAGTGTCTGAAGAAGTCGTTACTGGAAGGCCTTGGAGGGTGTGAGGGCATCCAACTACTCAGTATTTTATCATCAGCTCCAGAAAGAGAAGTCAGAAGGCTCAGTTATGAATGTCTAGTAACGAGAAATCCTCCGTCCCTTTAAGATATTCCCTAATTTTCTAGCTTGCTCTTTCAGGTTTAAGAGGTGAGGAGATAATGATGAGGTAGAATCAAATGTTCAGTCAAATGACTTCAAAGTAACAGGTTACCATGCATCAAAGCTGTGGCAAATGATCTTGTGAGTGCTCTTAGCCAAAGGCATATGTCAGATGTGTTGAGGCAATTTAGTCCACAGTGGAAAGGATTTGAGCTAAGTGCATCTAAGCTGCCACAAACACTGCTTTGGAGCCAACATTATCTTACTTGTCAGTACAGCTCAAACACCTGAATGTTGTTACACAAAAGCAGAAGCATTTGCCATTCTGTCCCTGTACCTCAAGTCACTTCCAGGATTGTGTATAAACCACATTTCCATGTGAAAAGAGATTGTCAAAGGAGCCTAAGGAGGTAAAAATACCTGAAGTTCACTGAAAATCAGTGCAAACTGAATGTTTAACAAATTAAGACCCCAATTAAATTTTCAAGGACTCAGAAAAAGCACAGATATTGCTGGTATAAATTCAGGTAATTGAATAGTACCAAGTCCCAGTTTAATCTCATGCATAATCTCATTTTATTCAGTAAAACACACAATCTACCTAAGATTTTAAAAGCAATTCATTTCTCTTGGCAGATAAGACATTACATTATTTTCTTACATTTGGCTTGTCATCAGTTATCAAGTCAGAGGTAACTCAAAGTTATTATACCAAGCACTTAATTTTTTTCCCCTTGTGAAAAACAAAACAAAACAAAACAAACTAAATAGTCACCCTAGCTGAAACCCAGGATTTGCACTGACTGCTGCACAGGGCTCAGTTTTATCCTAAATGCATGTGACTTCTCCAAAGAGATGAACTCAGAAGATTGTCTGAGCTCACTAGGATTTTTAGGGAAAGGTTGCTGGGATGTCTTGTGATGTTCTATGCTGACTTTGGGCAGAGCATCCCCTTGAACCAAGAGTTGGAAATGGAGACATGCCACATTATTAATTAAGCCCTTGGTGCTTCCACAGCACTTATTAACTAGTAAATATTATTGAAGAGATGGATATTCCTGAAGTTGTATTTTGGTTTTGCTTATTTGCCTGGTGATGTGGCTCCAAGCAGCATGTGAAGTTTTCTAGTTTTTTTTTGCTCTTAGAGACTGGGGAACTCAATGCTGAGACAAAGACTTTGATGGAGGCTTATGCCATCCATCAGACGCTTTATTGGCCAAAGAAGACTCAAGGATTAAAGGCTTAATCTGTGAAGTAAATTTTATTTCCTAACTTTGATTTTGCCCACAAAACAAAGTCCCTATAAAGCCATCCATAGGATTTACTGGATGCATTTTGCTTGAAAGCAAATCTTTAACTCTTTATCCTGCATTTTATGAGACAATATAAGCTCACCAGAGTCTATCAGTACAGGACTGAGCCTCAGATTCGTTTCCATTGGAGCTGCCTTGGTCAAAGAATCCCACAAACCCAGGCAGCACCTCAGGAAAGGTGGGACTGGGAGTGGCAAAGAACTGGATTGCAATGATAATTAGATGAGAAATAGGAGTCTTTGGCTGCCTTCTATTGTTTACTTATCAAGTATTCTGGATCAAGCTACACCAAAGCACTGAAGAATTGGTTTTGGACATTAACTGTGGCCAACTGCCCTGCCTATTATAATTTTTGCAATATATAGTTTTGTACACTGAACAAAAATTACAAACCAGGAACCCTTTGAGGATAAGAGAAGGCACTTAATCTGCCTTTGAGGTAGTTTGGAAGGGCAACCAGGCAGCCTGAGTAATAGGAAATCCTGAGATAGTAAATGGCACATTCCTGTTGCCAGGGCTGCCCAGGAAACAGTCCCTGATTTAGCAAGAGGGCACTGCTTTGTGGAACCAACAGCATGGGAGCTGCTTTCTGAAGGTCTGGGATGCATATGCTAACAAAGCAAGATTTAAATACTCAGGAACACAATGAAACTGAAGATGTATAATGGCTCCAGCCCTTCAGCTTAGGTGGCAACCTTTAAAACATGGAAATGAGTGTTAACATCAGGAAGAGCATGAAAGACAGTCTCAGGAAAGACAGTAAAGTTAAACAAGGCAAAAAATATACACAGCAAATGTACTATACCAATACAGTCATTAACTACCCAAAGAGTAGTTTGTGTCTGAGTTGATTCATATAGTAATGCATCACAATATTTTGAGGCATTGCAATGGTATTTCATGCTTTAGACATACAAAGAGGTGTCAGTAGGCAAAAATTTAGTGAAATCCCAATTTGTTGTCTGAATCCAATTTAATATCAATGGAGCTTTTGCTCACCCAGAGAGCTGGTAACAGGAATACTCCTGAAATAAAATATTTGATAGAAAATGTGTTCGTAAGCAAATAGTGTAATCAAGTCTTTACCTCAAAAAAAAAAAAAAAAAAAAAAAAAAAAAAAGGGGAGGAATAGAATCTAGACAGATGCAATGTAGTTTTTCACTAGTTCCTAACAAGTTGTTTGAAAATAAACTTTTAAAAACTGAAAAACAATATTTTTGAATGGATGGGTGGAAGAGAGTCAATGATAAAAAAGGAGAGAAATCCTATAATCTTCCAGGAGCAAATTCTGCCAGCTCTCCATGGCTACGCACTGGAAATACAAGCACAGCAGGGGACAACGTGCTTTTGGAGTTCCTGAGATTGTCGGTGTAGGACTGGCTGCAAAGGCATGTCCCATACCAGCTAGCACAGGCTGTACTGTAAACTGGAAATGACAGGAGACCACTTTCACCCCGTCTATAGCACATTATGGGAACAGCAGCAAAACCCAGGGTTGCCTTGACCTAAAGAAAAGCCAAATAGTTTGGCAGAACACACTGTAGGTTCTTCCAAATATGGAAGTTTCTTCTGATCTCTGAGCATATTTCAGCAGAACTATTTTTAAACACAGTCTTCACGCTTTTCAAGTACTTTTCTTTGGTTGGGAAAAAGTATGGAGAGGGTGTTGTAATTCCCATTGTTTTGTTCCATTTTTTAAACAGTATGTTCCTGGTGTCAGGAATATCAAACAGCACTGGTGTGTGTAAACAGCTGAGGGAGATAACAAACATATTTCTTTAGCTCACTATAGATGCAGAATTTTAGAAAAAAATAAGGAAAACAAAAAGCTAGGATTCTTTTTCTCCCCTCTTCCAACTCAATGATAGCACTTATCATAATTAATCTGGCAATATCTGCAGAAATGATACAGGATTACTATACTTCACTACTCTTCAGCTCTCTGGGAACTCACACACAAGTTTCTGTAGCAAGACATTAGATATTCCAGCACCTGGAGCCTCACAGTGGTATTAGAAAAGCATTTTGTCATCCTTGTGTATATACAAGGATCTTAAATGACACTGAAAAATATGAATACATCTTCTGAATGCTCCTGTGTAATAGAAGTAACTGCTGACTACAAAAGACAGAACTGGACAATATTGCTAGCTGGCACTGGTTAATTATCACCATGAGCACTATTCCAGGACTGCAAACAGTCCAGAGACAATAATATGAGTCATGCCAAGCATTTACTAGATAGATAGGAGACTTTTTATTCTGAAAGAAAAAAAAAAATCCTGTGTCTAGAAACACTTAAATTTTTGGAGTCCATTGTTTACAAGGGTACCTGACTGAGAAATGATTTTTTTTTCCCCTCAGTTTCTCTTCATAGCCATGTGCTGTTAATGGATAAAAGAGAACAGGCTTTTCTTACCTTTATGATAGTCATGAAGACTTGACATGGGCCAGGGAACATTCCCAATGGCCAATCTGGATATAGTGTCAGTAGGCAAAAGAGTTCAGCTGTATGGACAATGGTCCTATCATGCCACTTGGCTTCAGGGACAAAACAAATTGTCTGGTCACTTTTATTTAGTGGAGCAGATGCATCTGTTGATGGTGCACAGCCATTATGGAAAACCTGATTTCAGTTCTTTTGCTGGTCTATGATGCGGATTGATTCAAATTTGCTGTGTCCTTGATTTGCTTATTTAATGTAACACATGAACATAAAAAAAGTATTTTCTGAGTCCTATTAAAGATTTATTTAGTTCCGGATCTTTCTCTGACAGTAAGAAAAAGCTTACAGACGAGTTTAAGCATGGGACAAACATAGTAGAACTTGCCAAGAATTCTCTCTTCAGCTCTAGTGATTTCAAGTTCAGGGGCTGCCCAAGGCTGAAGCTCTATTAGTATTCAGTCACTCCCTGATAGATCTCTCTTCTGTCAGTGTGAAGCTAAGTAAGCCTTTGGATCCCCTGAGTGACTTGCAGCATTGAGGTCTGCATCTTACCTTCACTTTGTGTGAAAACCCAGTCCTTTAGTTTGTTTTCAGTCTGCCAACTGTGAGTTTGATTTGACATCATTGTACTGCAACAGTGAACTGATCATTCTGTGTTTATCCTCTCCATGTAACTTGTGATTTTCTAGATTGCTTCCCTTTGGGGCATCTTAACTGAGTTTTATTTTCTAGGATGGCATGTGTATTTGGTGGTTCTTCTTTACGATGCCATTTCATAATTCTGTCACACATGCACCTTCTCTGAGCCTTTTCCAGTTCTTTTATATATATATCTATACACATTTTTTTTTTTTTTTCCCCCTTCATACAAATAGAAAAGGTTTTTTAGGCAATTCAGGACGGGACAGATCTCTTGCTGAATTTGTATGATGCTTCAAGCATGGGTGAGTAGGTGCTGCGGTAACACAATATGAAGGGAGAGCTGTAGATCAAATGCAAGATTTATGTAGCTGTAGAGGTAGCTTAGAAGGCAGAGGGTGACAAGATTTGCAGAAGCATCTCTGCAGATTAGATGTCTAACTTCTCTTGATAGTCTTACCAGTACAGCAGAACCCTTTTCATGTTGGTGTTCTTTTAGATAATAGACCAAAGGTCGGCGATTAAAAGCAGTCCGCGATACTGTATACACACAGAAAACAGCACTACTACTTCCCAGGCTCAATCATCACCCAGGCATGACATCTCTGTAGAAACAGAGTCTGGCAAATATAAATAATGTGAATTTTGATGATTCACAGGGGAAAACCATCCTGTGAATATAAAAGAGGTAATAAAAAAATCACAAGGAAAGGAGATTCAGCAACAGTGGATTAATAAACTGTAAGAAATGAGCTTGGGAAATTAATGAAGTCCTAAGAATTCTTCAAAAGAAAGATGTATTGCTCTTCCTTCCTACATTTCATCCATAGAGATGTTTTTCTCTCTCTCACTTAATGTTTTTCTGAAGAGTAAGCTTGAAAATCACTTTAAAATATTTCAACTTCCCCTAATTTCCTTTTACAAAAGGAACACAATGAATCAGAGCAGTAAAGTTTTCAGCAGCTTCAAACCTGTATAAGTTCTGCTAGCTTTTATTATGTGAAGATGAAGAAAGAAAGATGGCTATCTCAGGACAAAGACTCAGATGCAGACACTTCAGTTACAAGCTCAATCAATTACTTAGAGTTTTTCTCTAGTCTTTAACCTTTGGACAACAAAGTTACTACTTTAATATAGAAACAATTCACAACCAAGCCAGCAAATATATCTGCACACTTTTTGGAAAATGTTGAATCTTGTGAAAGCAATTAATCTAACCTCAGCAATGATTTTGTTTTATGCTTATGAGGCTGTGAAGGAAAAATGGCTGAAATAGATTCTCAAGGTATGATCCTTTCCGTCTGCAGACAAGTCACACATGTGTGACTGGTTAAAGAGCTTGGAAACCAGGGATGGCCAGCTGTGATGCTGGTATACAAACCCTGATGTTCTTGACTGGAGCTTCCCAATGCATAACCATGTCCTGGAATGGATCTTCATTTGGATTTGATGTATTAATTTGCCATGAAAACATTTCTGAATATCATGGGCTTTTCACCCTATTGTGTACAGGTGCACATTGAGCACAGTAAGCTAGTCTCAGCAAAAAACTTGTTCATCAAATATAGCTGCTTTATTATCCAAAAAAAACTCATTTATATACAATTTTTTTTTTTTTAAATCTAGGACTACTCTGCAGTAAATTTATACTTAGAGTAAATACAGCTGGCAAAAACAGGAATTAGTAGTCTGGTTTACATGATCATACTGTAGCTTGTGGACTCCTTGTAAGCTATTTCCTGCCTTAACTGTGTGTACAGCGTTTGTTATCGGGAATTTATTTTCATGCTGCTCAGTTGTATGAATTCACCTGGATCATAGTGTTACAAACATTTCCTAAATGGAGATGCTACATTTTTCCTCCACTGCTACACTGTGCTCTCAGACTTTCTGAGCAAGTATGCACCAACATTTGCTTCCTTCTCTTTCTGTGGGAAAGTTGTTCTGAGAAGAATTTTATTGCCTGAAAGTTTACATAAAATATCAGCTGCTGATTTTCCTGGGAAAAGGGCAAGGTTTTGGAAGGAAAAGAGGAGAATTAAATGTGCAGTAGTCCTTCCATTAGCACTGTCACGTGCACATGTCTCAGATCAGGGGGTGCAACAGGGGCTCCTTGTCCATGTTAGAGCTGCCCAGAGAAAAGGATCCATTGGGTTCAATACTGAGGTAACTGCATGAACTCTATGGTCTGTGTAACACAAAATGTCAGGCTAAATGATGGAGAAATCACTGGACCTCAAATCAGTAAATTCCAATGGATATTTTTTTGAAATATAGTGAAATGAATATTTATGGATGATTTTCCTTGGTATTACTATAGCACAATGCCTGTGGACTGGTGAACCACATGCTGTATTTCAGGCAGAGTTTCCTCTAAGAAAGGATTATGTAATCCCCTTTCAGATCAGATGGTCTGTGAAAGTGCAGATGAATGCAGAGTACATACTGGAGAAAAACTGGAAAGCAATAAGGTTACTTGGTTTAATGTCAGTGTTACTGTGTTTGGCTTATAATAAATGAACACTAGAGAGGGTTTTACTCACAACAAACACTTCTGATAGTATAATAGACTGAAAAATGAATCTTTACAAGCTGTTACTCATGTAAACTATAACAGCAACTGGATACAACGTCAGGCGAATGGCTTATGCATTATACGAGTGCGTGAGCCAAACACTTCTGTTGACACTACATAGAAGTCATTACACTTTCAATTGACTTATTTTGCTATTGCAAACAGTATTATCTTCTCAGTGGAAGATTTTTTTCCTCTGTATTTTTCAGAGAAATTTTTATATTGTCTTAAGAAGTGTTGCAGTTCATAAGTTTTAAAAATTATTGGGTTTTTATAGTCACATTGTTGATCCGTTTCAGTTAAAAGCTGGACAGAATGATAATTATTGAGGGGCCACTTCCACACTCAGCTGATAGTCAAGGATTTCTGTATGATATAGCAGTCTCCTTTTTGTGTGACATAGTGTATATACTACACCTCCTGTGGGGACTACAAATCAACCATACTTCTCTCTTTTTTTCCTTATTCTCTCACACCCTAAAAATTAATTTCCTTATATTCACTATTTCACACATGTATCCCACGTGTTTGCCTGAAAAAGTACAGCACTTTAGTGTACACCAGTGCTTGAATGCATAGAAAAATATGTAGTTCTGAAATATATTTGAGTGAATAAACAAAAAAGTTTAATTTTCCCTCATTTCATCTACTTAAAAGAACTAAATACCTGATATCTGAGTGTTCTGATCTTTTCACTTTGTTGGTTACCCTGATGTCAGAGTTACAATGAAGAACATTTGAAAGTCTGTATTTTTTTTTTTTTTTGCCATGATTCGCAGCCTTAAGTATGCATAATTCAGGAGACATGCTTATTTTTATTCTTTATTGTAGTTATGTGCTTAAATGCATTTCTGAATTGGCGCTTTTGGAAAGCAGAACAAAGAATATACAAGGCATGTTACATTTGCTGCCATGTAACTTTCTGCCATAAAAGATTTTTTTTGATGTTCACACTCATATTTGGCTCAAGGCTGGGAACAGAAGCTAATTGAGCAACTGGATGCTTGGCCTTGAGGACCTGTTTAGCACAGCCCAGGCTGTCACACTGCTGGTGTTCAGCAACCGGTAGAGCACAGGAACTGACTCATTTGTAAGGCTGCACAGACTACTCTGAAACCAAGATGAGTGCAACACCACATGAAGACTCTTTGGTCCAACAAGACATTACAAATCTTCTTACAGTACAAGTCCTAGGCCAGCTAAAGGCACTTCATTAGCAATTCATATGTATGGGCTTGCCTAGGTACTGACTGCAATGTGGAGCATGTGATCTGTTTAGTTCCTTCTTTGTGGGAGGGTGTTAAATGTAACACAAAGATGCTCTTTACTAGATCCACCAGCTAAGGATTAAGGATGGTCTAATCTGATGATCTCCAAAGTTTTGATGTTATCATTCTTTAACCAAGTTCTGTGTTTTGAGAAAATACCGTTCCACAGGTATAACATGTTCCTAAAATTGTTCATTGAATGATATTTTTAATTTTCTACAGAGACAGAAATAATGGTGTGAATTCATTTCAAGAAACTTAAACTTCAGCCTTGTGTATAAAGCAAAAGATAACATTTCAAGGTTTGCAAGTTGACAGGGAAAATGTCTTCTTGACCCTTTTACAGCTAAGAAGAGAGGACAAAAAAGGAATATTTGTAACTCTTGTATCTTCTCCATTAATCTTTTCTTTAGACTTTGACTCATAAATAAGCACGTTAGGGTCCTGAACCAGGTTAAAAATGGAAGGACTTTTCCAAAGCTGGTAAAGAAAAGCACTTTTTCATTTTTTTTGTGTGCATAAATGCCTTTAAAAAATGAATAGAGCCATTCATCTAAAAAAAAAAAAAAAAAAAAAAAAAAAGTATTGACATTTTTATGGAGTTGTTTTTGGAAAGATCTAATGCTTAATATTAAATTCAACATATGGTTGTGGTCAAATTGTGCTCCTACTGTGTAAAATGTATGAATAACAACTTACTCTATTCTCCTGGCCAATATACGGAGAGAAGGTTGATTAATTTAACTAGTATCCCTTAATCTCCTGCTTTGGCTTCCATCCCATTCTGCAAGGGTTGATAAATCTTACATCCCCTGAGGAGTATTACAATTCCTAATAGTCTTATGCTATTAGGAAGAAGCAAGGCTCAACTGTACCAAAACATCCAGCACATGAAATTGTGTAAATAATTTAGCTTTTCCAATTTAATTTTTTTTACAGCTTTTCTTTGCAGACCATGATAAGAGACGTTAGTTCAGTCAACTGTAAGTAAAAAAAAAAAAAAAAAAAATGAAAATACAGTTCAAGGGAATTGTATGCAGAAGTAAAGCTGCTCTTGTCACTGTTTGCAGCAATGAGTTAGGCTATTGAACCAAGGTCACTCATACATTTGGCTCCCTTTTTTCAAAGACAAATGTGTTTGGCTTAGAGTGAATCTGACTTAGGACCACCAGCTACTTTCACCACGGTATTGCATGGTGCAGAAGAGGCAAGTTATCCACCAGTTTCAGCATGAAGCAGGATTCCCTGTACTGCCACAGATTTTCTGTGTGACTGCAGGCAAATCACTTTCTGGTGGGCTCAAGGGCATAAAGTTGTACAAGTTCCTCTGCATCACATGAGCCATAACAGTTGTCTGTGCTCATACTCAATAGCCCACAGCAAATTCAACTTGACTTAGCTTACAATGAAAGAAATTTAAGATAAATAGCATAGCCTTGCATTTGCTATAGGCTGAGTTAGCACAAGGACAGTCACTCAGATAATGCATATTGAATTGTTCAACTGCAATATCATGGTGATGTGACTGAGATTTATACCTCATCTATAAGCGATCTTGAAGGAGACTGACAGCTGAGAGGATAAATACATTAAAACAACAAAACCAAAACAGTGAAAAGGACTGTAAAATTCTCAAAACCTGGGACTATAAGGACTGTGTGAGTATTCAAGAAAAGCATCATTCTCATACACAGGAAAAGACAACATAAGTAATTTCTGAATAAGTATACATTTTTTTCCAGGGTACGGTGAAACCTGGCAAATTACCTGATTGTTTTCCCGTAAACTAGTATAAGTGATGAGTATTTTGCTTTGGTAAATACAAACATCTTTTGTGTGTGTTTGAATTGCTCGCAACAGGCTGAACCCTACTGTCTTCATTGGGGTCAAATAATTTGGGCATGTGTCTTGTTGGGTCCCTTCCAGTACCCCAAAGCTTCAAGCAAGGGGTGTGAAAGGAGGAAGAAGGGCTGAATCTCAAGCCAGCACCGGTTGTGTCCCATGAGATCCTGCTGTGACAACACTATAGCAAGGTGTAAAGGTGCAGCTACGAGAACAAGAAGCTTCATGGTGAGGTTTGTCTTGGGACAAATTTTCTTTTGAGTGATGTTTGGTTAAAACTATGATACTTTTTAATCAGATAAGGAGGAGCCAATTATGGTGAATATCTTGTGAAAGAAAAGATATGCTTTGAAAGCTCAGCCTTATGCAGTTTTATGGGGTTTAAGTGTAAAAAGCTCTCTGTGGGAAGAAAGAAATGGACTAAACCCATTGGTGCATGTTTATCAAGTCTTTCTTAACGTCCAGGAATACACTGGGATATTGTAGAGGTTTATACATGAGAAATACTGCAGAGAGGTCAGTCCAGAAGTGTAAAGTGGTAAACTTCAGTCCACCCTGTCACATTTTTTTTGAGACAGACCCAGAGGACTTGCTTCTAACGTTGTACAGACTGAGGGCATGGGGTCAATTTCTGGTCAGGAATGACACAATTTAGCTGGCCTGCCATTTGAGTCCATCTTTTACAACCATCCTGACCAGCCCCCAAGCCCACACCTTTGCATGCATTTATTCCTAATGTCATAGGCTTGGTCCAATCTCCTGTAATTTTCCAGAGCCTTCTGACTGGATATGCAGAGTCCACTGGGAGACTTCAAAATTAACTCTGACCAACAGCCTCAAAAAAACTATTTACCCCAGACCTCTCAAGGAAATTTTACTTCCATGTATTTTTCAGGCTTGTGCTCTCATAGCCAGAAAACAGAACACAATAGTCCCAACCTAAAGTGTAGGGCAAAACTTGAATATCAGCCTCTTGCTCCTTTAAAAAACACAGACATATTTATTTCCCTGTTGCTAGTTTCATGTACATTGTATTTCATATGCTTGCTCTAATAACACCACAAAAGACTTCATAAATGCACTAGCCAGTGGGGAATGCTATGCCTGCTTGTGATTTCACACATCTTTTCTCTAAGCCAGAAAATCTAAATGTAAAATGCGGTATTCAGAGACACTGAGTGGGGCTTTGTGGTGTTCTCTGGAGGATGCTGGATTCATAAAACAATGAATGGATTACAGTCATCGATACAGTTGGTTTTTCCATCTGTGGCAAACAGTCTTGCTAACGTGCTTCATATTAATAAACCACCCACAGATAATTCATCGCAGTTTGCAGCTATAAATCAGATATAGCCTTCGTTTTGTTCAGCTGTCACAACTGAGAGAGCATCAGGAGGTGGGGGCTGTTTGTAAAAAGGCAAGAGGGGCTGCAGCACTTTGACCTCTCCCTGCAGTGTAAAGCATGTCGTGCCCCAGCTGTCCACGGAGACGTGTCTCATGGCTCAGTGCCTTGTCACAAGTGAAAAGCCACCTTGTCACCTGCCATCATCTTTTTTCTCTCTTGCTGTGTTCTGCTGGGAAAAAGATGCAAAGAAATGTTGTGGAAATGATGCAAGGGAAATGCAAGTGCACTTGCCAGCACCCAAATTCCGCAGGCACATAGAATTGCTGTTATGCTGCTGGGAGCTCTGGAACTGCACGTGTCTGATGTAGGCACAAACAGACCCAGAGTAAGAATAGAAGAGAAATTTTCAGATGGAAGGGACCTAACAACAACCACCTAGTCCAGGGGCTTGACCAATTCAGGACTTAAATTATCAGCAGTTCCAGAAACTCCCAGCTATAGGTAACTTTGCTCTAATCCTGGTGTTTTGGTGGCATTAGTCAAATCACTTCAGACCTGGTTCAAGTCCCATTAAAACTGATGACGATTTCTTTTACCCCTGACTTCAGTAGAAGCTCTGGCAGTCACTTGATCTTTCAGCTTCCCTGTATATGCCTAAGGAAATGGGATAAGCATGCCTAACTCAAAGAGGTGTTCCGAGGATTAGTTAACATTTGTAGGGCATTTTGAGGACAACAAAATGCTGAACATTGATATTATCCCACCTGGCATAGTGTATGTGTGTCTTTGTGTGTTTGTGCATAAAATGAATGCTATACATCTATGGGTAAAACTTGCATATCAGATAAACTGCATGCCTATGCAAATAAATCCTCGGGAGAATAAAAGTGTTCAGATAGTCCTCAGGCAACATGCAGGAAAGCAGAATAAAAGGCAGAGGGCAGCAGAAACAGGGGGAGACGAGAGAAAAAAATATCACAAGGGAGGAAGGAAATCTAGGAGAAGGGAATCTAAGAGAAGGGAAAACTCTTTTTCTACAAATGTGTATGTATAAACTCTACTGAATCACAGACTGTGCACGCGAAAATACTGTATTTCAAAATTCTTTTTGCATTATGATTTAACCATGCATTGTGTTTTATGGTGACATGACCTCATTGTTTAGAGATTTTTGTTGTATTAGTATAACAGCCTTTGTATGGCAATAATTGTAACTCATACGTTAATTTTTGGCATTCCTCATATATTCATTCAGGCACTGGAATGTGCATAGCTTAAAACTAGCACATTGTAACTGAACAAACAGTGGATTAAATGTGCCTGTTTTGTCTTCTTTACTAAGCTAGGTGGGATCAAAGGTATCTGCTTCTGTGCCACAGTTTAATTATATTTTTTATTCTGAGTGCCAACATTTTAGAAAATGAAATGAAGCAACGACAGGAGAAAATAAAGCATCATTCAAATAGGCTTTAATCGGGTCTTGGAAGGATAATAAAAAGCAACTGAAGCAGGTTTGTTAATTCCATTGGTTTCATCCCATTGTAAAACCAATACATATAGCTGTTATTTCAGAGCTGATGGATAGTGGTCTGCCTGGACCTGCAAGTGCAGTGTGGCTAGCAGATCAAGAGAACGTTTAGACCCCCACACAGAGGTAGCTGCTGCACTGTTGTGACAGACAATTGACATAAGGACAAGGAAATGGCTGCTGTGTAGGAATGAATCATGCATAGGGATAGCAGTAAATGGTGGTCCCTATGTATGCAACTAACTGCAGGCTACAAGCAGGTGGTGAACAATGGGAATAAACGTCACAGTTATTCACCTTTTCATTCTGTAATCCTGAGCACAGACATTTCTCAATATTTCCTAGTCACCTATATCTTTCCATATGTTTAGAAGGTGTGGGCTAGATTTAGTTGTGAGGATTTCCATGTCTGTAGTGAGAAAGGGCTAGCCTAAGCCTCTTTTGAAATTATATTGTGAATATGACATAGGAATGTGCTTACTATAATGATAGCCCTCAGCAACGTGTTGAATCCTCAGGATAAAAGCTCATTCAGTTGATTACAGGCAAAGGCTGTAAGGGAATAAGCAGGAAAAAAAAAAGTAAAGCAAATTTTTTTCTTTTTTAAAAAAGTGTGCAATCAGGTAGCTTCTGCTCCTCCTTTCTAAAATCTGAAGTGCTAGCAGGAAACGCTATAATAATTATTTCTTTTAACAGCTGGTACTTCAACCTTCTTCACACCAGGGGAAGTCAGTACACAAGAGCTGGAAAGCAAGGTGGAATCTCAGGGGAGTTCTTGCTGCTGAGGATAGCACTTTCATGCCATGTTTGGGAAAGAAAGAAGATTAAAATGCAAACTGCTTTCTGCATGAACCACCTGTCTTTCCCTTTTTTTTTTTTTAAAGATGGACTTGATTAAAAAGGTGTCTGGTTGCAGTGCTTTTTACATGAGCTTTTCTCTCCTCACTGGCTTATGCAGCTCCCCTTATCCCTTCTCTTTGTACCCTTTCCCTCCTGGATGGACCTTCTAACCCCACAGATGGTTCTTTCCACCCCACATCTCAAGTTCTGCCGGCTCTACAGTTTGTAGATACTTGTGTTAAACCAGACCAGGGGTTAGCCTGAGAAAAACCCAGAAAGTAACACAAAAGGAAAAGCAGAGAGACAAAGTGGTTTCTAACATAAATCTGGATCGTAACAAGGACCTGATGGCTCCTGAAGGAGTTCCATATGCATAGTCTCATAGGCAGCAAGAAGTGTCCAGCAGCCTAAAGGAATAGTTGAAGAAAATTTCTTTATAACCGCAGCATAAAAAGGAAAGGAAGAGGCAATGAATTGAACAGAGAGGGGAATAGAATCCCCACAGAGTAAAGGAGATGACAATTATGGTGGCTAAGTACAGATACAGAAGCATTGAAGAAGGCGTATTAAGCACATTTATGTCTCTTTAGTGAGTTTGCACAAAGCTGTGTGATGGTAAGGTGACTTACCACCCCGTTCCCTTGAGAGACAATTTTCAACTGTACGTAGAGATTTTTTTATGGTTTCTTTTCCTAGCATCACTCTGTAAGTGTTAAAAACTCCATTTTCTACCTTCATTTAGCCCCCTGTGCATGTGTGTTTTGACAAAGACTTTAATTACATGGCCATCTATTATTTTTTATTTCTCTGTATGTATAATTACTAAATAGTTCTTTTTATTTTCTTTATTCAGTGTATGGCTTGAGGCCCTATTAATCAGTCTAAAGCCTCAGCTGAATAAAATGTTATTGAGTTCCTCGTGTTTTTTATGGTGCTTTTTCTGTAATCTGCCAGTTCTTCACAAACATTGTGAATTTATATTTGCAGCAGCCCTAGCAATTAGGTGTATTATTACAATCATTTTACAGATGGAGAGCTGAATAAAAAATAGATTATAGACAAAGCTGTCAAAACCCTATACTAATTTTTGATGACCAACTTTAGACACTTAGCCTATAATTTCCCAGAAGGAATAGTATTAAATAGATAATCTACATTCCAGTCATCTATTTGTGTACTCCATCCTTCTGAATGTCTCCAAATCAGATCCAGAAAGCAGGGAATAAAAAAATATTAATAGCTGAAATCTAATTGTAAATGGCTGGTTCTAATCCAAAACGAACACTGTGGCAGAGGTAGGGAGATGATAAAACTGGCTTGCAAGCCGTTAAGGGTTGAGCCTTGTACTGGGGCAGCAAAATGTGGATGTTTATACTGTGAGTGTCTACAGCTGGATTAGGTATCTAAGTCCCCACTGATGTTAACAGAAACTGGGGAACCGCTTTTTTACTCTCCCCAGAGACACCTATGTCACATCAGGCCAGCATTCCGCTGTGCTCTACCAAATGCATGGACCAGGTCTCAGTTGACTCTGCTGGGGACATAGGCACTTAGCTGACATGCAGACACCTATCTTGTAGACAACCAATTTATTTACCTGAACCTGCAGCCAGGTGTCTTCCCAGTGTATTTAGTAATGAGACGTTATACTTTCTACAGTATTCTTCCTTTATTCTTTCTTCAATACCTTTAGTTTCCTGCAGTGAATTGAAGGTAGGGTGCCACTGATATGTTTTCACTCATCCTGTAGTCCTTATTCACATAGCACTGCCCATACTTGCTGAGTTTTTAGCACTTATTCACACCTACTCCTCAAAGAGATGTTCCTCTTTGCACTGTTCATGACTGGACTATATTGCATGATGACGTGTTTTCTGACATTATAACTGGCTGACTAAAATTGTTTTTACAGCTGAATCAAAATATTAAAGTAATAATCTTAAAACTAGGTTTCTTGGTTTTAATATGTTAGGTTTTGATACAGGCCAACTGCTTAGTTACCTGACTAGTCCATTAAATAAACTTTAATTTGTATGATAATTGAAGAGCCTCTAAATGTCATACAGGATGATTGCAAGTCTCTCTGTTACTAGGAGAGGCAATGAAGTGGTAACTTGAGCTACAGAATAGTGTACAGGTCTGGGAATAAAGGAAACATACTATTCCCAGCGTCATCACTCACATTGTGGGTGGAATTGTATTGACTAAATACAGATATCTGTACTGAAAACATCTGCATCTGGCTTCTGGTTCACTTGGTAGTCAGTGACAAACTAGTCAATAGAATCCAGAGGGCAATTCATAGTCTCCTAAATTGAACATCTGAAACGGGGCATATGATTGGCACCCTAAAAGGGTATATTTATCTCCAGTGACTATAAATGAAGCCCCAAGGGCTAGCTTTGTTTTAAATGTCTACATTGTTGATGTCTAAAGTCAGGTGAGATGAATCCCACCCTCTGTATCCCCAGGCCAGTTATTTCATCTCCGTTTGCCTTTTATTTGTCTCTCTGAAAGAACTAGTGCAATACCAGAAGCAGTAGAGTAGAATTAACACAGAGCTCTGCCTTGACTAATTATTTTCTCAGTAGGGCCTTTTTACATGTCACTGGGGTATCTCTCTGTGGCATGATGCTGCACAATGTAGAAATACCCTAAGTGCTGTTACAATAAGTCATATGGTAAAGTGCAACTAAATACCAAGAGGGAACCAACAGGTGAAGTTGCTAAACTGCTTTCCATCCCATTTGAAAAATCATGGCAATCCAATGAAATTCTCACTGACTGGGAAATGGGGAACATGACCCCCATTTTCAAAAAGAGAAAAAAAGACAACATGGGCAACAACAGGCCAGTCAGTCTCACTTCTGTGCCTGGCAAGATCATGGAGCAGATCCTCTTGAAGGCTCTGCTAAAGCACAAGGAAAATGAGGAGGTGATTGGTGTCAACCAACATGGCTTTACCAAAGGCAAATTGTGCCTGATGAATTTGTTGGCCTTTTATGATAGAGTTAGTGTCAGTGGATAAGGGAAGAGCAACTGATGTCACCTACCTGTACTTGTGCAAAGCATTCAATGCTGTCCCACAGGACATCCTTGTCTCTAAATTGAAGAGACATGGATTTGACAGGTGAACCACTCTTCTGCTGACCGCATGACCAATATGGAATGATATTGTCATTACTGGCCAGACCAGCAGCCAGATTCCTCCCTTGACTTCCACACTGTACACCAGAGCTCCACAGTGCCAGACAACCACAGGGAGGAAGGAGTCAATGCACTCACCCACTGCAGTGGATGTGAAGGGACTTTTTACAAGAGCATATAGCGATCAGACAAGGGGTAATGGCTTCAAACTGGAAGAAAGTAGATTTAGATTAGATCTAGGGAAGATGTTTCTCACTGTAAGGGTGGTGAGACACTGGAACATGTTTCTCAGGGAAGTTGTGGATGCGCCATCGCTGGAAGTGTTCAAGATAAGGTAGGATGGGACCTTGTGCAACATGGTCTGGTGGAAGTGTCCCTGCCCATGGCAGGGAGGCTGGAACTGTATGATTTGCAAGGTTCCTTCTAATCCAAACCATTCTATGATTATGTGATTCTATGATCTTACATGCAACATGGGAGATCCTGCTGCTTTATAGGTTCTTTTCCTCTGAAAAAAGATTTTCACTTACATCAGTGCAATAACAGTATCAGGACTTTTGTGGTAGAAATATTTTCATAGGGATCATGTTGAATTTTGCTTAGCAGTAAACCACTGTTCTTATCTTACCTTTCTTTTATCTCCAGTTTATTTCTGTGTCTGGAAGACACTGAAGCAGGAAGCGTCAGCAGCAGAAGCCTTGTGGCAAGGCAGAATGAATAATAAAGCTGGATTCTGGGGATTTTGCCAGGGAACGTCATACAGGATGCTCTGCAGCAACAGTTCAGGAACTATAGATGGAATTACATGATCCTATATTGCCAAGCTCTAAGGCAAGCTGGGGAAGAAACAGAGTCAGCAAGGAAGCAGAGGAACTCCAGTTAGCTATAATTTACCCCTTTCTGGAAACCTGGAAATTCGTAGTGAATTTGGTGTTAAGTATACCCATATTGTTAGTGCCTGTGCAACTGTAACTCCCTGTGGAATTTTATGAACTTGACTGAAGACCAGTGGTGCATATATTTTTAATTGTTTATGTTATTGCCTCTATGGAGATTACAATCTTTCTCTTATTTCTGGTTAAAACACATTCCACTGTCTCCTGCACTTGTCTAAGCTGTGCTGCATGTGGTATACTATTAGGATCTCAGAAGTTCAGCAGCCAGGAGCCCATCACCTTATTTGGAAATTCAGGGTAGACCTTTTCCTTCTTCCTCTCAGAATATCCTCATAGATTTACACCTCAGACTGAGCTTTTTTAGATGTTAGTCCCCTGTACCTCTACTCACAGTTTTCAGCACTTGGTATATAGTGCTATTGCAAGGGAATATCCTTGGGTGACATTGCCAAATTTGGCTATGAGGAGGACTGTTTTGGAAAGTTGGAAACAAAATCCTCAGCTTGACCCAAGTGTCAGCTCAGAGATAAATAAAATGAAGGCTTACTCAGCTCACTATGAAGTGTCAGGATTCTCTAGAGATAGCTGTATTAGTGTATCCTCAGAAATGAACAGCTGTATGTTAACAGGAGACAGCCATTAGATATTTTTTACTTTCATGGGCTGTAAACAATCTAATTTTATGTTTTAATTTGCAAAAAAACCCTTAAAACAAATAAATATGTGGACTCAAACCCAAGGTAGTAAAAAAAAATCACCCAAGAGCAATAGAAATTGACCTTACCCTCGCATGACCTTTGTATGTTTTTTTATCGCTTTGTAACAAAGATTTACTGTGATACTTGTTTGTGTACAGTTGTGAGATAAAGGAGGCAGTCTTTCACTTTTGTTTATAGAGAAGCAATGAAACACTTCATTTTATATTCTCTTTTAGTGTAAGTGGAAGATAAATTCACAGGCCTGTATTCTCATGTTGTGTTCAAACAAGGCATAGAATGTGTACCTGTTCATGGAGAAGCTGTCAGACACTTATTCAGAAAAACACCTGTCCTTGGAGCTCTCCACTTAAACAAGAAAACAGACATAATTTGTAATATCCTATTTGATGTTTGGCATATTTCTCTTAGGGAGCCAACCAGCTTTGGCAGCCAGGATTTGACAAAACAGATCTCTTTCCTTCAGTTACTTCGTAGAATGTGGTGGTTCCTGTTCTCCTTGGTCATTTAAGAGGGAAGGGCTCATTCCTTGTGCTTCCGAGTAACCACTAGTTTCATTTCACTTCATTAGCTTTGCACCTTTTCTGTCAGTAGATGGGAGATAACCCCTGTATTTAAGATAGCTGGTTTTCATTTTTCTTCAGTCTCTTCTAATGGACAATTTGGTGATACTTCGTTCATTAAAGGGAACCTAAATGACTGATTGACACACTAAATGAGAACCTTATTTCTAGATAGCAAAATTTAGGTGATGCACAAACAATTCCTAGGGCCTTGCAAAATGAGCTTGACTATAACTTTAAATACTGCTGCAGTGAGGTATATAATACGCTAACAATGACTATGTGGGTTGATAAAATGGCCCACAGTTATGTGGATCCAACCATACGCTCACATTTCTAGGAAAAAAATGTTGCCACACTTACACAGATCTACTGTTTTTTTTTTAAACATTTGACTGGTATCCACAAGAGGCACCAGGTAAAAGTAAATGTTTACTTTTAACTCTCTCCCGAGATGAACAAGACTGACAATATAGCACACTAGAAAAACGTAACGTGTCACTGGCCTCAAACTGAAATGATTTAATAGGCTCAGAAAGAGCTTGGTTTTGTCACAGAAAAGCCTGAAATGAAAAGTAGATGTTTCCAGAATGTCCTGTCAAAAAAACAAATCATTCCCTGCACACGAGCCAGGAGCTGGCCTACTCCTACGGCTTCCTTCTTTTTGTGAAGTGCAGATACTTCCACGCTGTTTGTATTGGAGAGGGAGAGATGCAGAAGGCAGAAGAGGAAACCAATATGTTCCTATGTAAACTCAGCCAGACAGCAGCATAGTACAGGAACTAGCCAAAAAGACCTATGAGGATTCCAGGCTTGCGTTCAAAGACTAATGTGACGTTTTTCAGGGTTGAAATTCAGGCCTGAGAGATTTTTTTTTTGGCTTTTATTTAAGCTCAGACATGAAAAGGTATTTAGTTTCTAATTTTATTTTTGCTTCCTGACTCTGATTCTAATGGGACTTAAGAACTGAAATATCCAGTTTTAATTCTTCTTATACACTTCTTAACCCAAAGTACTCCAGAAAAGAAATTTCAACTGTTCCTAATTTATACTGGAATAGAGGCACATGTGATAGAGATGACAGAATTTTCTATTTTAGAAAAATGTTCCATCAGTGCAGATTTCTCTTAATGATATTTCTCTGTTGGTTAGAAGAGACACATCCCAGAACAAGGATTTCAAAAAGATCAGGGCTTTTGTCAAAGTAACCAGTGAGCTATGTTGTTTGCTAAACTCACCAATTAAAATGAGAAGTTAGATTTTATTCACTAATATCTCAGGAAATTCTAACTTGAGACATCTCTGATACAAGCATACATAGTTAAGCAAGCCATCCTTAAGTCTCCTTTTAAGGACAATAGAGCAAAGTGGATATTTACAGAGATTTTGAATTGTGATGAATCAGCCTAAGACTTCACTGACTCAGTATCCACTGGCTGTAAAGCATCTTAGAATGAGTAGTTGTGTCAATTAGATGCCTCAGCTGACACATTTATTCAACTGATTTCAGTTTCCTTTGCTAGAGGTTTGCTTAAGTGATGAAAATTAATCTTGAACTTGCGTTTATCTCAACTTAAGGCCCTTCACATTAACGTATTGTGATCAATTTATAAATATTTGAGGTTTACAGAACAACATTAAAAGCCATTGATTTCACCATTTTGTGGTAAGGGCATATTTTTCACATTGTCCAAGATTCCACAGGATTTGGACTATTTTCTCAAGCATCTGTGTTAGAAAGGTGAGCTAAATTTTCCACAACTGGCAGCAGAAAACCATTGGCATTTATATTTCTTCAGATTCTTTGCTATATTGTTTGCTTTTTAGGGTAGACTGCGTCCTCTGTTAATTACATATACAATATAGATATTTTACATTATAGCCTGTGGTAGCACTAATATCTAAAAGTATTTGGGAATACCCCAAGACAATATCAAGAGTATTTAGGGCTTTACACCTTAAGGTTATTGGAAGAGCTGCAAAGGCAGAAATAATATCATCTGCCTGGACAAGTTCCTATGTGACCTGCTCTGGCAGGGGGGGGTTGGACTACATGATCTCTCAAAGTCCCTTCCAACCCTTAACATTCTGTGATCCTACTAAAATAATAAACTAGGGTTGTTCTTTTCTTTTCCTGTCAAAAGAAAAGAAAAGCATCCATCAGTGACCATGGCTAGATATTCAACACCTGGCCTGAAAGTCCATTGACTTAACATCTCCTTGAAGTCTATGGCAAAGTCAATGGTTTCTCTACAACCAGGATTTCAACCAGTATCAAATCCTATATTTTCTCATACCTGTGGATGCATTTTAATTTGTTGAGTTGATAACAGTAATCAATGAATATTGAAAGAATGCCAGAGACATTTGAAATGCATATTACTATGCACTGAGTAATTGCTATTTCTAGTCAAATACAGACATTTGGGAATTTACTGCTGCTTGTTCATTCCCAATCAATGAAGATGAGCCACAAAGAGAGAGAACCTGCTTACAATAACTTTGAAAAAATGATAATGGCTGAAAGCATTTTGAAGTTCTACAGCTGCTTTGCTGTTTCAGTTACATTCAGATTAGAAATAATATTAATATTAATAATGACAATAAATTACCAATAATTTGCAGAGATTAAACAATTTTAAACATCAGGGTTTGGGATGAGAATTTATTTTGAAATGGACACATGTAAAGTTGTGGTGGCTTTTGACCTATTTATGAAGTTTTGTCCTGGGGCCAAAATTCTTTTGAAATCAAAATTGTTTTACTTTTAAAAAAATATCTGCTTACCAAATAGTCTGGTAACCACTAAACCGCTCTGTGTGCACAACCTTAAACAGTGGAGAGCCTTCAGGAACAACCTCTTCCACCATGGTAGGCATACCAATCAAAACCTACAAGGAAGATCTCTACTTGTAAAACTGCGTTTCTATTACAAGCAGAGTGAATTCAGCCCCATCAGTCTATGCTCTGAGACAGCACTGTAATTAGACAGTATCATTACTGTGAGATTATTCATGCACATCTGTTGTATGTGGACACTAAAAATTAACAACTGGTTGAGCAGCTGGTCATAGTGACAGGGATTAGCTTTATAATCTCTCTTTGAGGACTGAGAATTGCTAGGAAGAGGTAGAATTGACCTGACCAAGTGGGGCAAACGATCATTGCCAACAGGCTGGCCAAACTACTGAAGAAAGCCTTACACTAGAAATGGTGGAGGGAGTTGACAACTACTGCCCCAATAGTTGTTAGATAGTTGTGCTGCCATTCAGATAGTCCTGGGCCAACAGAAATCTCATGAAGTTCGATAAAGTGAAAGGCTGAAAGCCTGACCGAGGAGAGGAAATACTCTACGCACTTGGACAGGGTCGGGGCCCCCTGGTTGGAAAGCAGCTTTGCAAGGAAGACCCTACAGGATCCGGTGGTAACTAAGCTGAACATGAGCTCCCAGTGTGCCCTAGCAGCAGGGCAGGTAACAGCCTTCTTGGCTGTATTAGGAAGAACATCGCCAGCAGGTCAAGGAAGGTGATCCTTCTGTGCTTAGCACTCGTGGGATAAATCTGGAGTGTCTGGTCCAGTGCAGTGTTCCCTAGCACAAGGAGACCTGGACATACTGGAGGGAGTCCAGTACAGGGCCACAAAACTGTCAAGGAAAGGGTGAGGGAGTTTGGACTATTCAGACTGGAGAAGAGAAGGCTCGAGGAAGTCTTACCCATGTGCATTAACACCTCATGGGAAGGTGCCTTCTGCTGATCACTTGCCCAATATAGAATATCATCATTAACAGGCCAACCAACAGCCAAACTCCTCTCTCCACTACCACATGACACCCCAGAGAGCCAAAGTGCCAGACAGCCAGAGGGAGGAACAGGTCACTGTATTCACCCTCCACAGTAAATGTGAAGAAGGGAGAAAGTCAGGCCAGGAGCCAAGCCACGGGAGATGGTAGCAGCCAGGCCATGAGCCCAGTTATATAGCAGGAACACAGAAACAGCTTCATATTCTGGCCATGCCATCATGGGAACTGCATGTGCCATGAAGAGTCAGTGAGCCCTTCCAGTAGGAAGAATCCTCACACAACAAATCCACCATATATGCAAACCTCACAGCCCCACTGCAAGCGGAGTCAGCTCTTACAGAGGTGGCTTCTTGCCCCACCTCTAAGTTAATGTGGAAGGTGGGGGCACCTGATGGTGACCTCCTTGTCAGTTCCCACCCAAGGCTGGCCAGACCCTGGGTGAAAAGCAATTAGGAGGGGCTTTCTTGCCTGGTTGTGAACATCATCTATATGCCAACTTTCATTCAGGGCTGAGAGTTTAACCCCAGTACTTCAGGGTGTAAAGAAGAAGGAGCCAGAAATTTCCCAGTAGTGGCCTATGGCAGGAGAAGAAGCAATGGACATCAGCTGTAATACAAGAAATTCCATGTAAACATAAGCAGAAAATTTTACTGTAAGGGAGGGTCAAACAATTCTAGAGACAGTTTCTCAGATAGTCTGCAGCCTTGGAGAGATTAAAAATCCAAGTGTAACTGCTGTAGCTGTTCCTGCTTAGGGCAAGGGGTTGGACTAGATAATCTCCAGAGGTTGCCAGTGGTTCCAGCTATTCTGAGTTTCTGTGCTTCTCTATGTTATTAAATTTGATTAAAAAAAAACCCCAAACAAACATGAATTCAGAATAAGTAAAAGAACTGATTGAAGTTAAACCTATGCATTCATGGTGGAATGCCATCACTGTACGTTTGTTTTTATTTTTCCTGAATTTAAGTAGTGGATGTTCAGTAGTTCAGAAAAGTAATTTGTTTTTGCAGTGAAAATACCACATTTCTGAATGATTTTCATTGTTGAATTCCATTTATTTCATAAAGTAAGGTGCATAAATACTTCTGAAAGGAAAATTCCCAGATGCCTAGATTTGAACTTGCCTTTTTCATTTCAGGTCTCCAAATCAAACTAAATTGTCATGTAGTTTTGACTAACAGAAGCAAACAGAGATGATGCAGTACTATGCAAATGAATCGAAGGTATACATAATTTCCCTAATTTTATGTGTATCCCCACTACGGTGCTGTCTTTATGGAAAAGAAACTGCCATTGAAAGTCAAATTTATTCCTACATATTTTTATTTGGGTCTATTTTTAGTAATTGATGCAACTTCCCAGAACTCAGTCAACAATTATAAAAAGAAACCTGCATTTAAGTGTTTAAGAGCATGTTCTGTCTGGATAATTTTCTCCTGGAGTAATTTTTTTCTAAATATGGAAATTATGAAGTCTCTTTAAATATTAAGATTGCATTTTTTTCAGGAGTTTGAAATAATTCCAGCATATTTCTTAGTTTAAGAACCAAGGAGGACCCATTGACTTCACTAGAATTACAGATCTAAAATTATGGACACTATTAAATGCTATTGCTTCTGGCTTTCCCCGCCTAACAGAAACAATATAAATACACGTGTACTTCTGGGTTACAAATAACTATATTTACTAAGTATGTAAAAACATTCAGTCCTGGCTGCCTGCCCTGATTAGTTTTTAGTGAATTCTAAAGCAAAACACTGTGAATACTATTAGAGAGCTGAAAAAATGTTAAAAGGGCTGCTATTCTAGCTTCACTTAACTTAAACTTCATCCTAGTTATGTCCTGAGTGAAGAGAGAAGGCAGTCAGATATGGGATCCTCCACCATATTTCATCCATGGCAATGTCACTACAGAGATGTATGTTGAAATATCAAATTTGGCTAGTTTGAAAAGATGTGCCATTCAATGATAATTTATTTTATAAAGTCAACCATAAATTATATTTTAGAGAAGTAAAATATGCTTAACACACAGCTGTAAAAATAGCAACCTCTCGTCAAAACTAAAGATACAGTTTATGCACAACAAAGCCAGAGGATTTTAATGATGCATTAAAAGCAATCTGGTGTATAATTCAGAAATTAATTCTGTGTATGCAGATGATCTAAAGCTGAAACATGAGTTACCTTTCCTTGTTTCAAGTGGCATTGGGGTTATAAGGAGTAATTACTTCATACTAATTTGTTTATAATAGGTTTATTTCAACTTTTATCATTTAGTTAATGGAGTGTATATCAATTATATTTAATTTTCTGTTCTTAGATTGAAGTAATATCTCCATTTTCTTGAATCTGGCAGTAGCTCTAACAGCCCTTGAAGAATCTGCCTCCCACATCCTTCTAATCTCCCTTCCATGAGGAAATCCTCTTTCTGAAATTTCCTTTTCATTTCCTGTTTTCCAAATTATACAAGACGAGACTCAGCATCCTGACTACCAAAATGTGGCCTGAGACAAAGCTGAGGCTATTCAGAACCTTGCAAGTTCACAAGCACTAGTTCTTGTATTAGGACTAATTCTGCTGGTTTCAGGGGATTAATCCAAATTTACATTAAAGTCAGAAATGTTGGTGGATTGCCTGGGGTTTTTGAGCATTTAGTATCCATTTTGTCTCCTTTTCAAATTGTTTCCTGTAATGTCTGCAAAGCACCACACGGCTGTAGAAATGAGCAGGAACTCCTCCAGGTGCCAAAACTTCTGTTAGGCTTGAGTCTTGAGTCTTTCTTTCCTCACTGCTTCTTCAGACCAGGTGAGATGGGACATGGCCTATGGGACTACCAGAGTTTCTACTCCCTGTTTAGATTCCCTACAGCTGATCAACCAGAATGGTAGGAGGCAGTTATTTATTGCCAAATAACCCCAAATTTATTCCCTAGAAGGAGAGTAGGAAAAAAACATCATGCCTTCTGTCTCTTGCTGTCTTCTGGCCATTCTCCTATGTACCTACCTGGGAATGTCCGCTTACTCTGTTCAAAGGTCGAATTTGAAATGTTCAACTTGAAAGGGCAAAACTACTGAAATCAAATCAGCAATGAAGTTTTCAATGGTAGCTGCTTATAAGTAGCTTACTGAATCCCTATGGGAGCTGTGAAGTAGTCTTGGCCTGGTTTTCATATGGGAGATGACAGAACTCCAGAATTTTGAAAAGCAGGCTGCACATATTTAAGAACCTATATTTAGACTACTGTTTTTGAAACCTTGATGAGATTCTCATTCCAACTGTGGCAAACTTCAGATTCACTCAGTCCTTTGATGAATTTCGTCTTGTAGCAAACAGTCACAGAGAGAACAAGAGCTTTTCATATGGCAACAATAATCTGGCATTTCTCTCGCAATGTGTCTAATTGACTGAACCCATCTCATGAGAGCATCAGACCAGTCCAGTAGAAAAACTTTCATTTGCCTTTCAGAGAAGCTGAATTTTCTTGTACATGTGGAAAGTCATGAATTTCCTCCCTTTTCCCTTTTCCTTCTAAGACTAGTAGTATTTCTTTGTTTGTGATTTTTTGACCTCAGTAATGTTTCCCACATTTTATTTTCCCTATCTACTGGAAACAGCCTTGTGATTACTTTATGAGAATTTTTTTCATGCCAGCAGCCTATGTTTTTGAGAAAAGTGTTTGCCTAGTATTAGAGTTTTCTCACTGCATCAGAATTAAAACCTGGCTTCTACTTCTGCATCCCTGGCAAAGGTCTATGCACGTTCTGCAAATTTCTCAGATACTGGGCAAAGTCTTGCTGTTTATTTTATTTATTTTTCGGGTCACAGTGGGCAGTATTGTGGCATGAAGCCATCGCTAGTGTTTGGGTATTCAAGAGGAGGAAAAAGGGCAAGAGCTGTGAGTTTAGATCCACTCCCTCACCTCCCTTGTCTTTACTACGTGAACTTATTTTGCTCCTAAACTATCCACAAAATGGAGAAATTTAAGAAATAATGATATTTGCTCGTTACATCCTCAGCCTTTTATTCTTTAATTCTGGTGCTAATAAACACCAAAATTTATATCCTCTCTGCCAAATGCTGTGTGCCTTCAGGCTCTGGTATAGCTTATATGCACATCATCTCTAAATCATAGTAAGTAGACCACATATTGTTTAACTGTTAGGTGAAATCTAATGAGCAGTGTTATTTTTAGAAGCAGAACTATATCCTTTGATTTCTATTGTATTTTTTTTATTGCTGGAATAATTTTCTGTTTTTCTTGTGCTCTGCAGCTGCATATCAAGCTGAATGCTTTGGGGATTTGTTATTCTCTGCAACAAAGACTAATATTCCTTCCTGGTCAGAATGTGACTGCACCTGGATCATCTACTGCATTTCTAATGTCTGTAACAGATATTTCCTGTTTTGGGATTCTATCCATTGTTCTCTGCTTTGAACTTCACTTGCCTTCTTTAGGCAAGATGTTTAAATGATTGAAGCCTTAGACACCCACTCCTGCATAGTGACCTATTACTTGCTCTTCCTTTAATGTATGTAATGTACAAAGGTGGAGTTTTTCAGGACTCTTATCTCATATGATCACATTCTATTTTTAAATGCAATCTGCATCAGTGCTACCACATTACTTTTTAAACAGTGAAGATAAAGTGATGCAAATCCTTGGTGGATTTGGCTAAATTATTTTACAAAGATTTCTTCTTGATTTAATTTAATTAACGACACGTAACTGTGATTACAAGTGCCTTGGAGTAATTGCTGTCTCTTCCTAAGTGTATGTACAGAAGCTAAAACAATGAAGACAGTTGTATGAATAGTATTAAATTTAAGGAAGAAGGTTCAATTGTGTATTTTAATGAAATTTCTATGATATATTGTTTATCTTTTCCCTTGATTATGAAATGTGTAAATACATTAATAAAGACAGCCAACATATGCTGTTACATACAGCACAGTGATTTATAACCTCAAAATTAAAAATGTTGTTTCTTTGTTCTCACAGTAGACAAGTCGAAGAGCTTAAAATTCAAAGTTACTGGATATTTTCTATCTCACTTAATTTTAACTTGATAAATAAGAATACATCTAACGTTAGGAGTCTTGCAGTGAAAGTGTTGAAATTCTGTTCAGACTAGCATTTACTAGCTCCTATTAAGAGTGAAAAAGAAGGAAAAAGATAAAATGTGCCAGAATAGTTGTGAAGAAAGTGTTTAGTTGATGAAAAAGTCTGAATTAAAAAGGAATAATATAGCTATCTATAGATGTGATAAGCTGAAACCACAAAGAAAACTGAAGTTTCTCTAGGTGTAATCACACAAGCTGAATTCTGACAGAGGTATGTGACATATTAAGAAGATATAATGAATTATGAGTGGTCAGGACTAAAATATTACATATCTCAAAAATGGGATTCTCCCTGGTGCAGGTAAAAATGCTTTTAAGGGCCAGGATCTGAGTCATCCTTTTTTCCTTCCTCTTTTTTTTTTTTTTTTTTTTTTCCCCTCTCACACAGCTGTCAGGGACCTAAGTGGGATTTATTTGTGTGAAAAAAGATAGAAGTAGCAAGATCTAGTATTCCTAAAAATGTTTCATCCAGCTGACTTTGCCACACTCTACTTCATTTATGAAACAGACTTGGGAAAAATGAAATAATGGAGTTGTGTTCATTCAGGCTAAACATACCTAATAAAACACTCTGACTGGTAAGTGCCTGACTTTTTTCTTAGCTGTATTAGTCCAATACAGTGGAATGAAACACACAAATAAATGATTGCACCAAAGATTTTAAAGACAGAGCTGTAGCCTGTTCACAGACCATTAAAGGATTAAAAACATGTTCCAAACTGAACATCTGTACACATACAGTGACCAAAAATTATTTTAAATTCCTTTGATGAGTATAGAAGAAAAAAATCTTCAGAGGTGAGGCAAGGAAACTATGAATGAAATTTGTTCCGACTCTAGGTACGTTGTTCAAAAGCTGAACGGAACCAATGACTGATGAACACTTTTCATGTGGCCATTGATATACAGGGCCATTTACTACTGAACTGATCCTGTCAACCTGTTTCAAGTTTCAAATGCCCCTTCTTAGTAAAAGGCAAATTCCTTTTGCCTCCAGTAAACATAAATGAATGTAGTCAAACTGGTATTGTTGATAGCATAACACACTAAATGTATATCTGGTTACATGTAAATGGTGGTTACTGGTTTCACTGGGGTCAATGAGCTTGTCGTGAGTTTTGTGCTAAGCAATGAGTTTTGTGCTCAGCAATATGCTTAGCTTTGCCTGACTTGGGAAGCAGAACACATGAGATAATGATATTGTTTTCTTAGGTCATTTTAATCACATATGAACACATCACACAAAGACGTGTTGAGGTTGAGTTGAAGAGTTCAGAATTTTACATACTTTCTCTTGGCACAACCAAAGGAATGCCCTCTTCATTAAAGGCTGAGTAGCCCACATTTCACATCTTACTTGCAGCACTTCTCTGATAGGCAATCTGAAAAAACAGCTCAAAGTACAGCATGCGTATAGTTGTGTCCTGTAGTAATTTATCTTTAAAATTAAGAGAACAATATAGGACAGAGGTCAGTGAAACATCAGTGGAACTGCAGGCCTTCACAATTTCACAGTTCAAACAAATGGTGACTTTCACCCTATGTATTTTCATTCACGACTTTCCTTTATGCTCTACAGGGCTGCGATCTTAGCCAGATTCTTGCAGAGCAGTGCAGAGAGTAGGAAGGATGGAGCATGGACAACCCAGGCAGCAATGAGCAACAGATTTGTCTGCATAGATTATCCCTTCTCACTCATGCACATGATTGCCTTAAGTGCACATAAATAGACTTCTTTTCCCCTACATCCTTCTCTCAGACTCTCACTTTCACTCTGATCCAGCATCTAAGGTACTACATATTTAGTCATGTATTAGAAAGAAGGAGCCCCTGTTTATCACATCACATCACATCACATCACATCACATCACATCACATCACATCACATCACATCACATCACATCACATCACATGATGGATTTATGGCATAAAATAGCATCTGGAGAAGATGTGCTTGCTAATCAGATGCTGATTGTGGGTAATACTAACTCATCAATGCAGGAATGGCAAGCATCATTCTGAAGAAAAGTGAGATGAGATGCCAAGAGCTACCCTCGGACATAATATATGAAACTAAATATGTTGATATTCCCCCATGTGTTTGTCTAATAACTGGTCTATTTCTTTAGGCCTGATGTTATAGTTTTCTTAGTGTATGCCCATGTTTCAGAAAAAAAAGGAAGCATGAAACCATTGGCTTGTAGAGTCTAATTGCACCCTAGTACACCAAACACAGAGAGAACATGACTTGGTCATGAGAAAGCTATGGCAGGAATCAGATGCTCCTGCTCACTGCAGAGAAAAATACTTCTGACATTTAGCTGGCGCAGACCATCAGTTCTGAAAGACCAGGATTTTCACAACAACACTAAACGAGCTGAAGCGTTGGTAAGGAAATTTTTCCAAGTATGCCTTGAATGTACAGCCCCTGTGACATAACTAACAGCATCGATAGTGTTTACAGGCACTGAACTATAAACAAGTTCCAACACTGTAAAGCGTGAAATGTATGTGTCAAGTTTATTATGCTTCCTTTGCCTCGAGCTGATTAGTGCAAATTAATATTTCACACAAATCAGCATGAGCAGTTAGCACACAATTTGGATTTATGGAATTCAGCTGATTGCATTAAAAATGTATTTAGGCTATTTTTGCATTGTGCAAATAGAGCAAAAATATCTGAACGGCTTCTGGTACGGGTGTTTTGTTTTAGTTCTAAAGTTAATGTCACTTTTCATATAGCAATATATTGTTGACATGGTAAGGGAATTATAGATATCCAGTACTTGTAAAATCTGTAGTTCATACTGAATGAAAAACTCATGCTTAAGTCATCTGGATTTTTTTTTTTTTTTTTTTTTTTTTCCATAGGCAATGATTAGTCAAATTTTAAGTAATTATACTAGCATATGTTAAAACCATGGAAATAAATAATAGGTAGTCTGAAATTTGATACTGAAACTACTTAAGAAACTCACTTCTCAGGTAAAATAGTTATTCTGGATATGATGAAAATAAACCAGTATTTTCATTTAGCTGGATCAAACAACTCTTACATCAGTTTCCTGCTGTGAAGAAGAAACAAGAATGACCATTTGCCACACTAAAGACTAAATGCAAAACCCACCTGTTTACTCAGCTTTCCCAATCCAGCACACTCATTCTCACAGATCCTTTCAAAACTCAAACAAAGCCTCATGCAGATGTCCCCATCGATTTTGTGGAACATATAACCCAGTGTCTTTTCTGGGAAAGTTACTAAGGAAGTTCTCAATGACTTCTGTGGAAGCTGGCTCAGGTGCAATGTTTTCAGAACTTAATTTAGCTCATAGCTCTCGCTGTTGTCTAGAAAATCTTTGCAACATTGATTTCAGACACCAATTGGATGGCACAGGAACAATTAGATCAATTTGTCAGATACTGTATTGGATTTCTAACAAGAAGACATCTGAGTACTTTGCATTAATTAAAACCACAGAAACATGTGCACACACGCACACATGCAAATATTATTCCCAAATAGGAATTTAACATTTAATTGGACCCATCTCCCATCATGACTACAGCAAATTATGTTTGCGTAGCAAGAGGACATAATGTCTTCTGTAGAGGGTCTGGCCAGTGGTGACTCCATGTTTCACCCAGTGTCAGACTCCAAAGCTGTTTTCTTCCATTTACACTTGCATCTGAACTTTTTTGTGAGTTCTTTCTTACACTTACATCTGAACATTTTGTGACCATTGCAGTAGTTTCAGACTCATAGTGTTGTAATCAAGACAGAACCTTAATTTCAGTTGATGTGGTGACACACATCGATCACCTAATGTTTAGAGTGCAGCTTCTGAGTTTGGTCATGTTACTGAGATAACCTCAGGAAATAAAGATCTCTGAGGTTTGTCTAAGAGCAGTATCTCCACAGGCCGTAACTATGTACTCTGTGGAGTGTTTTTAAATGAAACTTTGGTTTCTTGATTTGGCCTTTGCTTATGAAAGCAAATTCTTAATATCACTGCCACTCTATTTGGTGTCATGCAAACTCACTGAGGGTGCCCTTGGTCCCCTCATCTAAATCATGGATAAAGACATTAAACAAGACTGGCCTCAAAATGAGCCCTGGGGAACACCACTTGTGACTGACCACCAACTGTATTTAGTTCCGTTTACCACAATTCTCTGGGCTCAGCCATCCAGCTGGTTTTTAGCCCAGTAAAGAGTCCACTTGTCTCTGCTATGAGCTGCCAGCTTTTCTAGCAGAAGAGAAGCAGAAGCCTGCTGTGGGAGACCATGTCAAAGGCCTTATTAAAGTCCAGGTAGACATCTTGCTGCAGTGCAAAAATCTCAAGACACTAAGTGGAGGATTATGGAAAAGAACTATTATAGATCTTGTTCTTCAGACAAACAGAAGATGTCTGTATTTAGCTTGTTGGATTCCAACTCAGAATTCTCCAAGACTTCTCCCCTAGCATGGATAGCTGTTGTGAAATTGCCCTGAGATATCTGCATCAGTATGAGGGCTGCTTTGTGCCACAAAAATCAGATAAATATAAATATATTTTGTTACTTAATAGTTATTCATAATACACATTCTACCATTATGATTTAAATGAGGCCTCTTCGATTTTCTTATTTGCTGATCCAAATCCACCATTGTTGTTCCTTCTGATTTGCTTAGTAATACATATAGAAAATCATGTAATTAGTCTTGTCAGCACAAAGAACTTAAAATGTTCTTACACATCCTATAATTGCAGCCCATTTGTCAACAAATGACAACTTTAATAAGAGAAGTGTTCACATCATATAGACTGTCCACATACTCCTTTAATAAACACTGATTGAAAAATTTACTGCCACAGCAAGATGCTTCAGAACTTTAACATGAAGAGGAGAAAAGCTCAACTATAACTGAAAACGTATGTCCAGAAGAAAGAACCCAACTCTCCACACTGTCAAGTCTTACTTCTGATTTAAATTTAGGCAAGTATATAGAGCGAAGTATGTGAAGTATGGAAACATGACCTCATATGTGGCCAGCAAACCCAGTTAGAACTGCTTCAGCTGAAACTGTGATAAGATGATGTGTGTCCTCTGGATCCAAGCCAAATTAATATTATTGGTGCTTTTTGGACTGCTTACCTTTACACAGCTCTCATGTTCCTTTGAAACATTTCTATGATTCGTGTGTGTATGCCAGTGAAAAAGAAACCAAGGTGCCTTCCTGTTGTGGGTTTCTTTGCACATTTGGCAAAGTCAAGGGTGGAATGCTATGGAGTGTTTTTGACTCACCTTTTGCCTGAAGTTTCCTATTTCATATCTTGGCATGCTGATTCACATAGTCACAAGCTAAACTGTGTTTAAAATGGGAGCCTTGCAGAACATCATCCTGTGCAGCAAGGCTTCCTATTTAGAAAAACAGACTTCAAGATTTCAATAGAGAGTAGGACAGTTACACTACAAGCTTGTCTTGGTTTTCCTAGGAATGTAATACCTTCTTTAGGTGCTTTGAAGATGCTGGCATAATTTGTCTTTAATTTGTTTATTGGATTCACTGTTAGAGCAGGGTAAGAATAATTTACAAAAGAAGAATGTGAACTATGAGATACATATGTTTTCAAATAGAAGGAAAAAGTGTCAAACTAACAATTTAATGAGAAGACAATGATTAATTAATCTCAGTTAAACATTATAGTTGATAACCAATTTATGCTATAATAGAATAAAAATGTATGTACAAAAAGAAGTGTCCACCATCTTAACTTTAGCATAGTTAGAATAAAAAAGGTTAAATTTTATCGATTAATAAATATTTTTAATTTTTTTTTTTTTTTGTCTTTCCCTGGATTGTGTTGGTAGCTCATCTCAAGTATTGGAGTCCTTGGCATCTCCTTCAGACAACTGTCTGAGAACATTAAACATATAATAACTTGTCCTTTGGACATTGTAAAAGATGCACTGTGTTGTAAAACTCATTCCGTATTTATCCATCCCCATGTAATTGAATAAGTAAAAAGAAAACATTGTGGAGCCCTCAGGGTCTCTTCACTGCTGTGGATGCTGGCAGACCCAGCTGGTTACTGTGGCAAGGGGCACAGGAATCTTTAAATAAAGTCACTCTGGCTGTGATCATGCCATGGATGTTTATCAGGATGGTGGCCCAGAATTAATGTGATCATTCCCAAAGCTAAAAGCTTACTCTGCATCCTCTGCTCATCCATTTGAACAGGATCCTGTAAGGTCAGAGTGACCAATACAAATACCACATTTATGACAAATGAGGGTAGATTCAGTTCTTTTCTAATTTGTTTCAAATACATGAGATGTACTCCTTTTCCAGTGGAAACAAGGGTGTTATGTTTGTGCCTAGTCTGAGCATCATGAAAAAGAATTTAAAAGCAGATGCACTTAATGGACAGGTATTTACGCCTGTGTGTAAAATCAGAGTGTAAAAATAGTTAAATATGCAACAGCTCTGGATTGGGATCTTATTAATGTGTGTAGAAAATATGAATTAAATACATGAAACCCCAGTCTGAAGGGTTATAAGTGGTCTATTCAAATTAAGCTTCAGAGCCTAGTATCAGAAGTTTTACATGTTCATAAGCTTTAACAGGAAGAGAAAGAGATCCCTGAAAAGAAATGTCCCAAACCACCTTGACATATCCCAACTATCCATTTTCCTAGCAAACAAATAATGAACAGCCTACAGAATACACCCAAGCAACACAAAATTTACGACTTATCAATTATTCAGAATTTCCTGAAAATCAGAAGCCTTAGAGAAATCTCCAAATGAACTTGGTATGCTAAGACATCCAAAATCACTAAACATTTAAAAAAAAAAAAAAAAAAAAAAAGATCAAACTGAATAAATTAAGAAACAGCTAATACAATTGGGGAAAAAAAAATCAGATCAGGAATATTTATTGAAAGGAAAAAAAAGTTATTAAGTAAGTGTGTGGGTCATTTTAAGTCATTAGAATTACCTCTATCCCAGGAAAGTTAGAGAAATGTGAGCATAAATAATGCATAACAATCAACTGTGTAGTATTTGAAGACTTTTCTGTAATAAAGTACCATATTTTGGAAGCAGGTAATCTGAGTTCATTTGTGCTTGAAATGTATGTTTTAGCTCTCCTATTTATAGGGAACACATGGAAACTGATGAAAACCTGTCTCCGCTGTGCTCTAAAAAGACAGAAATATTTGTAAACTATGATATTGGAAAATTTCCATCTTGACTTTTAAACCCCTGATATAATAGTTTCCTAGTTAGTTACTATGGTGATAGTACTCAAAGCATCAGCAGCTGCAACATCAAAAAGCTGTGAGACACAAGATTATCTAAAAGGAGCAGATAACCTCACATAAAGAATTTATTTATTTTTTTATTTCTATATCTATCAATTGTCTCATTGTTTTAATGTCACTGTTAGTGTTAATTCTCTCAGCTAAATTCAGCTACCTGCCAGTTAATGCACAGGTAGGAAAGTTACAGGGGAAAGCTGTTCACCCCACCTGTTTTTCATGTGTCTGTTTGTGTGATATGAATAATTTTCTGGAAATTTTTTTTTTTTTCCTCTCTCTCTCCCTCCACTAATGATAGTGTGAATTCATATAACCTATTTAGCTAGCTGAAATGGGTAAAGTGAATTGAACATAGGTCAAAATTTGCTGTAGGATTAGTTATTTTTTACCAAGAGGTCTGCTGGAGTTAACAACCATAGATATAAAAAGTGCTGTAACTATGATGATACTGCTACAGTTTATATAAAATTATGTAATAACTGTATATATTCACACACACACAATTTTTTTAAAAAAATATATTCTGTAATGTATGTTTATGACCATATGTGTAGTTATATTACTATTCAGTATGTATTATCACTGCAAAATCATTTACAAGAAGTAATTTGAATTACTGGATTCTCTCCTCTTTCCTGCTTTTATTTTGCTTCTATGACAAGTCTGCTTCTCTGGATTTCAATACTATTGGTTATGACCAAGAGGATACATGAAGGAAAAGCATGACCACCTCTCTGCTTATTAGTACACAGCACTTAACAATAGTTCAATGCAAAAAAAAAAAAAATCAAATGGAGCAGAACACACATACCTTTGTAGAGAAAATATTTTTTGTGATAATAAAACTGTCTTTTGAGCACACTTTTTTTTCTATTTCCTCTGTTTGTTATGTACAAAAGATTTTTTATTAAAAATATTATGTAAAAGGATGAGGTGAGGATATAAGTAAAAATATACTTAAAATGAATTTATACGCTGTTTAAGTAGTTCTGTGCAATGAGCAGAAGGCATAGCCTCATAGCAGTAGGAAAGACAATATTTAATATATTTAAGGAAATAAAAGCAAAGAGAAAATGAAAGAGATGTGAAGATACGTGCTTTTTGAAAATAGATTTAGTACATTGTTATTAGGCTCATAATGTTCTGGCTATTATTTTATACCCTGAGAATTGTTCCCACTCTTTATAGTCACTGCAGTGCTCAGCTTCTCTGACACGCTGACCATTGGAAGTCTAACTGCAAACCTTCTGAAATCAGCTGAAGGAGTAAAGGTACAGACCTTGATTAGTGAGAGAGATTTTGTACTTAATTCTGAAGGTATCTGAAACCCCATTTGACATCAGAAAATTGTCAGAATATTATGACCCTGAAAAAAATGTAGATCAAGCATAGCAAAAAGAATCAATGTGTTCTGACTTCTTATGAGAATAACCTCAGTCTAGAGAACAAAGATTTTTTTTTATGTGAAACTCAAAATCTTTTTCTTGCTTTTGTCAAATAAATGTGTTTTTCTTAAATTATTTTTTTCCCTCTATTTATATAAAATAAAGCTGCTATGCACACTATCAATTCTTTTCTACAATGTAAATACCCTTTTCACACAAGAAAAGACTCAGGATCTGATTCTGTGAGGTGCAGATCTTTCTTATGTTATGGAGGGGATTCATCTGAGCAGATGTATACTTCCACCATGGAAACATCCATGTCTGAGCTAGTCACATTACCTTTCTTCTTTGTAACAGAAAAAGCAGATATATTTGTCATTATATTAATTGGATGTCTGTATTGTCAGATGATTCATGTCCTAAAATGCCTGCCACTTACCAACTATGGTAAGAAAGGTCCTAATAAGACTAACAAAATATTGATGCTTGAGATTAGCTTAGGTGAATCACATCCTGAATGAAGAATCTGGATTTTGTGATATCAAGCATGTTGTACTTTCATGCTCTATTTCCTATTTTCTTATACTTTCCCTAAAAGATATGCTTCTCTTTCCAGCCAGATCTGGAGAGGGTGGAAGATGCAATGATTTAATGCATAATCATTCTGTTTCTAAACCTTATTCCATTAGGAAGTAGAGCTGTACAAGACAGAGGTTACTGGAGTAATGAGCTACTTGTATTAGACAGCTGCGACAATCTGTTAATGAACAAATGTTAACACAATGAATACTCAAATAAGCCTGAATGCAGCCTATCAGAATTTCAGGTATTTCATTCCGGTTCAGAAACTCACCCCACTTTGGAAACAGGAGTTGCCTTGTGGAGATATCTATATCTGCTTCCAAAGGGTGCAGGTGAAGCCAAGACTTTGGATCTCACCAGTTTATGACTAGTGAGGTGAGCCTTTTGACCAGTGATCTTAGGCCAGTGGAGATGGAGATTCCACCTCCAAGCAAATTGCATTCTCCCTGTCCACAGGACCCAAATGAAGCCAGAGAATGAGGAAAGAGGTCTCTGCCTCTCCTTAGGGGCAGGCAGCACAGAGGACAAACAGGCCACCATGCAGACTGCTCTTCTCCTTGCTTAAAGGTATGGAGGACCTCAGATGAATTCCTTGTCGCTTAGCTAACATACCATTTACTTAGCTCTGATTTCCTTCTTGGAAATGATAAAAAGTAGATGCTATAAGAAAGAATAAGGATTATTATTCTTTTTCCCAAATTCTGTCAACATCTATGGATATTCTTGGACTATGGATGCTTGAAGGCTTAATTTTTGTTCTGTCAGGTAGAGGAACTGGATCTTGCAGTCTTCTGTTGAAGAAACCAGGTCTAGATTTAAAATACATTTTAGACCTTTAAAATGTTTAGTTTTAGATCACAGATGATGTAGCCCTAGGTCTTTTTCACCAGTTTAGTGTGTTATTCTTCATTCTATTTCCTACTTCTTTTTCACTACTTTTTAGATATGCTCATCAAATATTATGGTTTTGTAAATATATGTACAAAAAGGTTTAAAATATTTTGAAGCAAGCCATACACAGTGCTGATGAGAAAGCTATGACTGAAAAGTTATACATGAATCTGAAACCCCGACTTAGATGAAGAATACATAATATCATGCAACATCAAAGGCCAATACATAGCAAAAAGGTGAGGTTATTTTGATTCTTATACCTTAATGAAGATTCTCCATGATAAGAATTACTCAGCTGCAGAGCAAACATTATTCAATCATGAGAAAAGTCGTGAAAACTGTCATAATAAATCAACTCTTTTTTTTAAGAAAAGCAGGCTCTAGTCACACGATAAGTTTTTTTTCCCCTAGCATTTGTGCTGGTGTGGAAATGAGCCTGTACCAATGCCTACAGATTTCGTTGAGAAATTTTCCAAGCAAGTGGGATTTGCAGGGACAAGGTATCCAACTCACACAGTGTTCATTTTTATGCACTCAGTTACCATTTACAAGCAGGTGCTAAGCTCATCAGATGAAAATTCTGCTGAAGTGAAAACTTGTATTTATTTTCAGTGAGTACAGGATGTGATCCATATAGGTAATAAACTTGTGATTTACAGGCAGGAGCTATTGTGTTCTGTAGAAATATGAATGAAGAAAAAACATTATGTGTGATGTTATTCCTTTTATTTCAGCATGTCTAAAGGAACACATATGCTGCCTTATTCATTCTTAGCAGCAAGGTCATTTCCCAAAGGATATGGAACAAAAAAAATTGATCTCCAAACAGCTCTTATAGCAGTTACTAAATATCTAGCCTTGAAAATCACTTCTAAAAGCAGAGGATATATTATGTTATTGTATATTGTATTTTCATCTTTCACTACAAGAGTCAATATTTCCACTTCCATCAGTCATAGAATTGCAGAGTCCAGCTGTGTACATTCAATTGCATAAAGGATATTCAGGTGTTCCTAGGAGATCTATTATCTGCACTGAGCCTTCGTCTAGGAAAAAAATAGGGGAAAAAACCCTTCTCAGTTAATTAGGAAGTTTCATACTAGAGGGGTTAGTGGTTTAAATATGTTTTGGAAGTATGTCAGGGCAGATTCTTCCATCCACCAAGAAACTGCAAAGCTGAGCTGAAAGCTCAGACTGGCAATCTGGTAACCACAGCCACAACTGGATGAAGATTTGCCTGCCTGTTGAACTGGATAAAGTAAAAGGCTAGGCAGGAATTCAACTGTGGGGCAGATTGATAGGGAGAGGGGCTTAAATGTGATACAGAAAGGAAGCAGAATTGAATGGAAAGGAGTACCTAAAAAAATATTTACATAAAAATGTGGGGATAGAAGCAGAATGGAAGGAAGCAGATCCTTCCTGAGTGTCGGGGGAATAAGCACATAAACTGAAGTAGAATTAGCTGCTGTATCTGTGTATGTGTGTGTATGTGTGTGTATGCACGTGTGTGAGGTGAGGAGTTTTCACTCTTGTAAGGAAAAAATGTCTGAAATTTCATGGGAAATGCTCCATAACCACAACCACAAATGCTTCCATTTTCTCTTTAGAGGCATCAAGAATCCAAGATTTAGAGAGCAAAAAACAGTGTCCTAGGAAGTTTGAGTTTTGCTTTATGCTTCCTCTATCCCTTGCAGCAATGGATTCTGCCTTATAATCTGTCTGAACCATGGATTTCTTTTGTTTGTCCTTTCTCCTTAAAAAGTAGTAAAATACTGTGTTTAAATACTGTCTTTAAAGAAGAGAAGATTCAGTTTTCAGACAATTCTATCAATTAAATATTCAGGCTTTTATCTAAAAATTGTTAGTTTGTGACATTTAGAAAAGGGAAAAAAAATAAAAGGCAAAACAATTTCCATGAAGAGGTAAAAATGAAACAGAAGATTCCTATACTTTCAACATTTTGAACTTCAAGCATACCAGCAAGACAAAGAAGCCATCACCAGCAAATTGGCTGAATTTGTGAGCACTGGCCCTGACCTTAGTTGCACGAGCTGATACGGCCACGTGGAGAATTTACCCTATTCTACAGGAACTCTGGGTAACAATTCAGCTATCCCTTGTTACTTTACCACAGAATCTCCGGAAATTTAGCTTTTTGCTTATTGACCTAGCAACTGCAATGAGGGAGACATATGAGAATCTGCTTGTCTTCTTTTTTTTTTTTTTTTTTTTTTTTTTTTTTTTTTTTTTTTTTTTTTTGTCTTTCTTTTTGTTTTCGAGGAGTTTTTAGCTTTAATGACACTTGGAAAAAATCTGGAAGCTGTAAAATGGCAATGAAGACCCAGAATGCAAAGAAATCCAAAACTTATTATGTATAAATCTTTTAATTTTTATGCCAATCTTCTGATACTAGGATTCTCATTTTTTAATGTTTTGGATTACCAAGGAGGATTATTCCTCTCTGTTTAACTTTAATAACTGGAGAATATTAAAATGTTATCACAGCTCAGTTTCCAACAATATATTTGATTGAAAGCAATAGGTGGGGCACTGAAGCTGGAATCCATTTCACGCGGGAGCAGAGTGCAGCTTTGCTCGCTCTGTGCTTGACTGCATTCTCCCTTTCATAATTTGGGAATCACAGTACAGACTGGAGGGAAAAGCTGAGTTCTGCAGAACCTCATCTCAGCCACAAGTTTGAAAGCTACAAGAGCTGCCACCAGGTAGAGCTGTCTGGTTCTTCATCTCTTTCATTTCTACCCCGACTGCCCCTGCACATGTGCTTGCTGCAGGAAACCTCTCCCTGCCTGCAAACAAGTCCAGGGCTACTACGCTCAGTTTGAGCTACACTCAAAGACCTGTTGGAGCAGGTATGCTGAGCGTGGCCTTGTCCTCTCCCAGGTCCAGCCTTGGGAAGCCCCAGGTTGTCTGTGGTGTTGCTGCTGGGTCTGCACCACGAAGCCCTGCTTCCAGCTGCATGGTCTCTCATCTCAGGTGGGCTCTGACCTAGTCCAGTTTTCCTCAGACTTCACTGCAAAAGGATGAACCTAAATAGCAAGTGTCACTATTAACTGTATTTCTAGATATAGTGCTGCAACTTTATAGGACATAAATTTCAAAAGTGCCAAATTCACTTTGAAAGCTAGCAGGATATAGAGACTGACATGTAACGACATTTGGGTACTGAAAGACAAAGGAAAACATCCATTTTGGATCCAGAACTAGCCATATATTTAAATCCTATGGAAAGCAAAGTGAAATAGGTACTCTGGCATTTCTGAAATACACAGCTGCTGCCTTGGGACTTTATCTGTTATTGTTTTCTACAGAACCTTTGAAATAAGTAAATACTTGTGCCCTTCCTCTCCCAAGTTTAATCTAAATCAACAAAGAATAACTACTTAATTGTAGGTTACTATTTGTGTTGCACTGTTGACTAGAGGCCAATTGCATTGTACAAAATGTAATAGAGTATCTCTGTCCATAGAGTAAAAAATGAAGGATTTTTAATTTATTTATTTATTTACCTATGTAGTAGAAAAAGAGCTGTACTGGATCAGGCAGTGGCCAGAGGAATATTTAACTCTATGATGTTGAAGACAGTATTTTCCTGTCTGGTGGGTTCAGTGACTGGAGCACACATCACTGTGTGGATAAGCATATTTCTGGTGTACAGCAGATGGCAGAAGATAAAATGTAGGTATGTTTAAATCACTCATAGTTTCTCCCCCCTAGTCATTGTTTATTATATTTCCAATCTTCCAAAAAACAGTTTACCTTTTATTAGCTCCTGTTAACTAACAACCTACATCACATTGTCATGCAAATATGAGGAGACAGCTGTTTGAGTTACCAAAGATAAATATCTCCTGAAATAGCTATTATTTTGAGTTCCTGAGTCTATTAAATAGATATTTTCAATGCAATTTAATGATGTAACACAAAGTGAATCTAACAATACACTGGCAAAGTAACTTGTATGGTTTTCACAGAAGAATATTCAACAGACTATCATCTGTAAACAATAACATAAATGGGAAGTGTACATCTGATATGCCCACTTTCCAGTTCTGATTCTTCAGGGTGCTGTGTACCTTTATCTTCTTTTGAAAGCCCTGCAGGAAGACATGTTCAAAGCATCTAGTTTCACAATGAGACTTGGGAGACTAGAATAGTTTTTAAGGTCACATAGGTTTTTTTTAGTGAAATCAAGCCCCTAAACTCCCTTAAAAAAAAATCCTATAATTGTTCACAATGAATCCACTTTTTGAGCTAAAAATAACACCACTCTTTCATTTGGGCAGGACATTTTTTAAAAAAAATTCTTAAACAATGGCTATGACTTTAAACTTTCAGGACATAAAAACCACTTGTAAAAATCCTTTTTGTTTACAAGGAGCCTGCATTACACAAAATTGATAAAAAATAGATTGAAAATTAAACATTTATGACCTAAGGAACTGCTGAGGAGACTTGCTTTCAATAACATCTGTAACAACAAAACCCAGACTCCTGAAATGTGAATTTTCATTTTGTGCTTTCTTAATTACTGTACACACTAATTTTTTAATCTCTGATAGAGTAATGGTGCAGTTGTAGAAAATATTATTTCCTTATGGATTTTTGTATGCATTTACTGTTGGGGAACATTCCCCTCCTGATGTACACATGCAACTGCCACTACCATTAATGGACATTAGCCTTCCATTCAAAGGGAGAGCACATCCTTCAGTGAGTAACTAAATCAGCAAAAAAAAATCTGTATTTCAATAATGCTAGCGGCAGGACTAAATCTAACAGAGCAAAATATTTAGAGGTAAAGAGTGAGCACAATTTCAGTCTTATATGTGTTAATGGTGATGCCTGTCAAGGGACTCTGACTACTCTTTATACATCTAAGTCATAGAACTAAAGCACAGGGGAGTGCAATGATGGTGTTACTGAGTGTATTAAGGCTCTTTCAGTTTTACTTTTGTCTTTATTTGCTGATCTACAGCGTATCAGAATCTCAACACAGTAACATTACTGGAACTTCAATCCTGTTTCTAATTTACATTTTGCTCCGGCAAATTGATTTTACATCCGTGATAAGGCCATTTTTACAGTGCTGGAGTAACAAAGCAAAAATAAGAATTAGGTTCTCTTAGAGAAAATTTTTGCCTTCAGACATATTGTGTAACTGAAAGCCTAACTGGAACCATTTAGTTCTATATTTTTTTTTAAGAAGAATTACAAATTCAAATTAGGATGTGGTCTTTTCCCTAATATTAATTTCAGGTATCCTTTTTCAATGCCTCAAATAATTTTTTACTCTGTAAAATAAATCGTGATTTAATGAATTGCTCCTAAATTGGCTTTTAATCCCCTTATTTGTATTAACAACTCTATTAAGTCATTATCTGTTTGTTTCTGCATTAGCACAGTTTAGTGCTTATAGGTGTTTTTAATGAAAAACATATGTGGATCATGATGCTACCTATACAATTATCCATTGTAAACAGACATTTAGGAAATGGAAAGATAGAACTGGGAAAGAGCAAATGGTTTCCTGGTTCAGTGTTCTCAGGTTTACTCATCAGACATCAATAACAGAGATGTAGCTTCATTTGTTCAATTCCAGCAATTACACTGGTTTTACTTTCTGAGTTTTAGAAGGTGACAGGTATGTAAAGGTGTATAGGTACACAAGACAGATTATTTCTTTTTAATATCTCCTACAGATAAAACCAAATGTCCCATATCTTTATATTTGAACTATAAATTTAAGACAGATGTCTAATTGGATAGTTGTTCCAGTAACTACTTTTAAAAGTTATGCTTATTGTAGCAGGCAATTGAAGGAAAATGTGAATAGAAACAGGGTTTTGAAAACTCTAGAAGTAACAAATACATAGCTGAGATATTTGGTATACACTTTATAAGTGACTTTTGGAGAGGTAATATATCCCAACAAAGTACTAAACAAGCACAAATGAGAAGTCATTGAATGTATCTATATAAACACTTCTGCATTAAGCCATAGTAAATAATGTTACAAAGATAACAGTCCCTTTGTTATTTAGTATGGATTTTCTAATTGCAAAACACCTTATGATTTATTATAAAGACTATGATTAAATTAGGCCAAATAAATCAATATGTCTTTAATTAGTGGCATAGCTGTTGCTTCACTATGCTCTACGCTAACAGAAAAGCTCAATGTGCTTAAGATTGCAGGGTTCTTTAACAACGTTCTCTAACACTGAGACTTAAGCATTATTTCATTCATAGGAAGCCACTATGCCGGAAAAAAAAAATATGAGAACAGTTTCTACAGAAATGCATGAGCTGCTGTGTACATTAAAAGTAAAAATAATCATCTTTTATGCCCCATCCAATAGCTGTGGAAATGCATTGTATTTCAACAAAGTACTAGCTTGTAGTACTGCACATTGGATAATATTTCATATTAATTAGTATTGCAGCCTTGTAGCCTTTTTCTAAAGATGTCATTATATGATTGGATACTACTGAGTCACCTAATCGATGAAACAAAAATTACTAACACAGAACAATTAATGGTGGCTAATCAGTCATGTTAAATTAGGAAAACAAGAATGGTCTCAGTTAACTCGGTGTACCCAGATAGTCACTTAACTCAATAGCTATATTTACAAATCAACGGAATGGTTATGGTACTTTTCTAAATGGATATAATTAATGGTCACCGCTTTCTAATCTCAGAATTTTCCTTCTTAGTGAGTTAATATTGTTGTGTGATTAAGGAATTCCAGGACAATGGAAAATTTAGACACCAAAAAAAAGATAGGAATGTATCTTTTTAACAGTAAGCAGCATGCATGTGTATATTTCTATAGAAAATACACTTAAATACTTAAAACTGAGACTGGCAATAGGAAGGTCACATATAGCCCTGTGATTACGTGAGTGCAGAGGTCCCCCAAAAAAGAGATGTGGTGAATATTGGGTCATTTTGTAATAAAGTTCTTCCTTTTAGACTTGTAAAACATTTAATTCACTTATTAACAGATAAGAGTTAATCTCTGCTGGAGAGATGTATACTATTCAGTCAAATAACTACAAACGTGTGTGTTTGTTTTTTCCTTCTCTGTGATCTGGGACAGATAGACGATTCTTCTATGAGAATAATAAACGAGATTAAAACTGTGCCCAAACCATAGCCATAAAATACATTGCCAATGTTTGCAGAGAGACATTTTAAAGAGACAAACAAGAGCAGGAGGATGTATTCGGAGGTTACCCAGGGCCCTAAAAGATTCTTTCCTACCTTCTACCACAACTGAGTCTTTTGTGTCCCTGATTCATACAAATTAGGGGATCATAGCACCCCATTATAATGTCAAAAAAAGTTGCAATATATGTCAGAAACTCTCTTTAGCTATTTTCCTCCTTTTGTACATTCTGAAGAATTTTATAAGAGTCTAAAATGGCCACACACAGTAACTATGAAAAATATTTTTGATATGTTTCAAGTCTTGCTCAGTTGTGAATGATTTGCTGTTTCCTTGCTCTTTGACTAGTTTCTAGTTCCTTCCATGAGGACTCATGTGTTACACAAAATAATGTACCCTCTCCTCCATAACTCTGAGTTTGCTCCTTGACTCTAGTACTTCTATTAAATTCCTTCACACAAGTTTTTTCTCCAGCTTCTGTGTGTCTTCACGACTCTCCTTTTAGATTCAGGAAATTAATTAGCAGAAATTCCTTTTAAAATAACTTCTAAATCATTTCTGCTTAGATGTTTTAGGTGAAATAAGATATGTATGTTTTTGACAAACTAATCAACAGGACATTTTGGCCAACCCTAAATGGTATCTTTTAGCTTTACATAAACAAGATAATACTCAAATACTTGGAACAATATTCAAAATTCTTTTTAAGGTCATTCAATGACTCATTTGTTGCATGTATCATTTCAAAAGGATAGTTTTCAGTGTCATAAAGACTGCTGAAATGTCTTCATTAGAATAATCTTTCACTCTTACAAAAAAAACTAACTTCTAAATAAAATTCCTAAATTAAAAATTGAAAAAAAAATTATATTTCTTCTCATTTTTAAAAATAACCCTCATACACGTTTTACCTCATGTAAAAGAAAGAACAATTAGAATTTAAAAGCTGAAAAAAAAGTTACCCCGTTTAAGTTTTTAGTATGCCTTCTTTCCCCTTTGAGGGAGAAGGAAAAAATTAGATAGCACTGATTTTCTTTTCTTTATTCCATATTCTCACTGCCATAATTTCTTTCTCACCCACCCCCACTCTCTATCCCCTCTTCCCTAGTCTGAAGAGGTGTATTTGATGCTTAAAATTAAAATACATGTATCCATACATGTGTGTATATATATGTATGAGAAAAACTGCTGGAAAAACATGATGCCATTTCTCACTGAGGCTGAACGCCAAGTTGTCTCCTGTGTAACTGGACCCATTCCAACTCAGGAACACTCCAACCTTTTTATCTTCATTTCCAGACCATATCCTGCTGTGCTAATAATGGAAATTACAATAGTTATGGCTTTTATTCAGTCAGTCTATGCATATATCTGGTTATCATCTCTGAAATCCAAAGTGATTTTTTTTCCTAACTGTGGTGCTCCTGGCAGAGAAGATCTGCGTAAGATCCCAGGGTCACCTAAGAGCCTCTCCTGATGCAGGTCAATGTGACAGCCAGCTCAAAACAAAACCTGATATTATTTGCCATATAACGATAAAGGTCCGTAGCCTTTAAAATACTACAAGAGGTAGCATCCCTGGGACAATCTGATGGAGACCTGTCGTTACCTTAAACTGATCAGCAGGCAAACAGAGTTCGTTACACACAAATGGGGCAGAAACTTGAGCAGAGGAGAGAGAAGTGTATCTTCTTCACTTATATACTAACATTACAAATTGCAATTTAACTTATATGTTAACCTGTTATTATATAAAGACTCCTAAGTTCCAGTTCAGAGAAACACTCCAGCCAGGAATAATAGAATTGCTTTTGATTAGCCTCACCATAATTACTAGAAACGAGAGCTACTTGGCCTTAATATCAGGTGAATATGAGTAACCTATATAAAGTTTTAAAAGCAGCACACACATCTTTCTTCATTGGGTGTGCCTGTGTTAGTGTTTATGCTTGCATGAGGAGTAAGATTTTGAAGTAAATCTTCCTCCTATTGCCGTTTAGTATGCTTTGGTTCACACTGCTGAGCTGTCAGAGCTCTCAAACTGGATGTTTCAGTGGAACTAAGACTCACCTATAGCAGCAAGCAGTGCAGTCAAACAGCAGTGGACCCAGAGAGCAAACCAGCTGGTGCTGATGTTCAGTCTCTGTATAGGTCAGGAGTTTTACTTTGCACTGTCTCTTGTCCATAAACTGAAAAGGCATGAGCAAGTATTATCAAATATAATTTAAAAGATTGTTTAGAGCAATTTATCCTATTTTGTCCAGTAGGTTCTCCTGAAAGATTTCCTATTGGTATTTCCTTTAAATGTTTTCATTTGATCCCAGGTTTAATATTCTGCCTAATGTTTTCCCCTCATAAAATCATGTGCCTTATTTGTCAGGGAGATAGCATGACCACTTGCAAATGGGCCAGTGATCTCTCTGGAAAAATGTTTTACTAAAATGTAGTTTGTGTTATGTGAAATTATAAGATTCCTTCTCCCCAGCAAAGTCAACATCCAGTTGCACGTTTGGACAAGGAACAGACGATTTCACTACTAGTTGACAATATCCCAGATGTGTTAAAAAGTATTGTTTTCCAAGGTGCCAGTGGATGTTCATAGCTCAAGGAAGAAATGAGAATGGAGTCAGATAAAAAGGAGTTACATTCACTGTCAAAAAAGGCACAGACACCAAACCAGGCAATTATTTTGTGCTGGTGTTGCTTTATTTAACCCCAGTGTACTTGCTACCTGTTGATGTCTGAGGTCAGCACTTTTATTAACTGGAGAAAATTAGTGGCTCAGACTGTGTTTAATGAGACACAACAAATTAGGCAATATCAAATTGGCTTAAATCCCACCACAAAAAACTAAATAAAAAAATCTGCAGCTGGGTCCCCTGGGAATATTGAGCCAGCAGTCAAGGCTAGAGTCCTGACACTCTGCGGCTGCTAGAAGGAGCCCAGTGTTAACTCTAAGTGTGCATCTTGGTCGTGCTCAATTTGTGCAAAAGACAGACAAGGAAAAGCCATGGCTACTCCATTTCTCATCTGCAGAGCTCTAGTGCTTGCAAATAGCACTGGTCACTGCCTCCACCTTCTCTGCAGGCAAGAACAACACAGGGGCAAAGGGCTTAAAAATATTTGCATGCATTTGATATTTCTACCTCGAAAATGCATGTGTTGTAAGGATGAGAATGGAGATAGGTCAAATGACTTGTTAGCACTTAGGCTTTTACGTGCCATCCAGACACATTTGATGCATACACGGATGGGAAGTGAAATTGTAACAGTGATTGTACATCCAGTGTTTATGCTCCTCTGCTTAAAACATATGCTTGAAAGAGATGACAAATCCCAAAAGCCACAATTCCTTTCACCCCCTAGTCTGGTGTCAGCTGCAACACCACACACAGATGTCTGTGTATTGCAGTTTCTTTGTAGAAACAGATCAGGTCGTATTCTCCCTTTATAATGTTAGAAAGAGCAAATTATTTATTTATTTTCTCCTTGTGTTTGTGGAAAAATCCCAACCTCAACTATGTCCTAGTCACTCATACATGAGGTGGTAAAATTCAGTTTTATATGAACAGATACAGTTCCTCAGAAGTAGGGACTGTGGCTTGGTTTCTGGTGCTACTCTCAAGCTTCATTTGTTTCTTAGCAACTACTATTCATAATATGGAGGAACAGTCCTTAGTCTACAATAAAATGACCCCAAAATCTTGCTGCAACTTCAGACCTATTAGCAGAAATACACTGGTTCTGCCAGGTCCTGTCAATCTTCATTCACAAGGAAAACTGGAATTTTGAATTGCTTGTACAAACTGTATTGCTCATGGACAGAGTGACAAAAGTTTCACATGGTAATTCTAGTAACTACAGTTAGATTATTCCCTAAATTCTTAAAACTTATTATTAAATGCAGTTTCAAAGAGAAGGTGAAACACTATTATACAACTCCGAAGGTGATGTTCCACCTCACTGTGAAATTAATAAGGGCTTTAGAAAGAGTTAAAAAATTTGCCAAGGCAACGCATTCAAATGCACTTCATTACATCAGCTGAGAAATATTTCTGCCTTGCAAGCAGACGAGTAGAAAAATGAGCTACTCTGTTTTCTAAAACAAAGCTATTTCCCATTACCACTATTCACAACTGTCCATGAGACACGCGGCCCTACAAGACTCTTGGCATCTTCCCTACATGAGGTACCTGCAGTTCTGGGTGGCTTCTTGCCTGCAGTGTGAGGTTGACTTGGGCATCACTGCAGACCCCCCCCCCAGACCACTTACATACAGCACATTTGTACCTTTGCTGAAACTAAATGCCACCGAGTCGTAAATATTGACTCAGCAGTGTGGCTGCTGCTTTCATTTTTTCACTGAACAATGCCATAGGAGATTATTAGGCTTAGCAGCTGATTTTTGCTTGTAGGATGGATCAACGATCATTGATAACAATCACTTCTTTATACGCTTCTTTTAGTCAACAAACTGTTGTAGCATGGCAATCATGATTATTCAGCTGTGCTGTAATTGGGCTCTCCTCCCTCATAAAAATACAAGAGCATTTTCCTTCCTTTTTTACTCCGTGGGTTGCAATTATTAGTTGTATAAGATAGTTCACATATTTGCCAACACTGGAAAGTGACAGGAATTAAAGGGATGTTTCTGTTACAAAAATTCCTCTCTTTGAATTATTCTTAGCATTTATCTTACATGCATTTTTACTCAGAAGTCCCAGCTAAGACAGGAAATAGGTTATGGTGCTTCTGGTTATATGGACTTCATAAAAGAAAGTGACCTTCTCTTCAACTTGCTGGAGTTTCCACTCCAATGCTAGACAACATTTTTGAACAATATTGTCTCTCTTGTGCCAATGAATAAGTTAATTTGCTGTAGTGGTTTTGTGCCTGCTTTAAAGAACTCATTTCTTGATTAGAGTATCTTGAAATAGTAATAGTAACATGTTAGATTAATAATAAAAAATTTCTACCTAAGAAGATAATGTGAAAGGAATAAACAAAAGCTTCCCCTTTGGAAAGGAGTTCCTTGAAGATGTATAAGTTTTTTTTCTTGTTGCCTGTCAAACATAGCTAAGAAACACTTGAATAGTTAATGTGGCACGATGATCATAACTAGTCAGAATTTAATTGTCTGCAGAAAATGTACACAAAAGTAAAAAATTGTTATTGAAAAGTGAAAAATAAAATTTTCAGTTGCAAGACAACAGATTTTTGCATGAACTATTTTGACTTTGTCTTTTGATGTGGAACATTTTTCTTATTATAGTAGATGTGTCTTGCATAAAAACTCTAAACACTGTTTAGCAGAAAAAAAGAGATGAGAAAAAAATCCACTGGTAATTGCAACAGATACTTCAACCTTATTCCTCATAGACCAAGAAATAATTGCAGCATTTCTTTGGTTACTAATTTCCTATAGGTTAATATGTCCATGAAAATGTCATTAAAATTCACAGATCCTGTAGGAATTAAAAAGCATTGAGTAAATGATTGTATATTTATGACTTATTTTCTCAGCCTTGGTTATTACAGTCAAACGATGTAACCATTAGCTATAATAACTATTCAGATGTAAAAAGAGGCTATTTATCACAACTACATACAGAAGAATTGAAGGGAAAGATGTAGCCATTGATGGCAAAAGATTTTTTTTAACAGCATTAACTGCAAAGAAAACCAGAATCCCTACCTAAAGAGCTTCTGTTTTGTAATGATAAAACCTGCGAACATTAGACTGTAGAGGCACAAGGCATAAGTAAATGGATGAAGTGATGCTCAGATGCAGATAGCCTATGTACAGTTGTAAACTAATTTCTAATTGTTTACAGTCAGCTAGTTAAGGCGTTAATCTGCTGTGTTTACTGATATCTGCCTCACCTTCCCCATTTCTCATAAAAATGTATTAGTGACTTTTTTAATAAAGCCAAAAGAGACACCTCAAGCACTGCTCCCATCCCATTTAAACCCTTCAGAGATGTATGCATAAAATGAGCTGCACGAAAACTTTAAATATCAGGAAGGGACATTCTTTTCTAGCAGTTACTGCTTTTCTGGCTCCTGTATTTTGTACGCAGTCTTGCTTCTCAGCATCTATGTTGGATTTACTCTGGTGAGGCAAGAGTGGGTTCCAGCTTGATGTGTACTGCATGTAAATGACTGCTAGAGGTCTAAAGCATGGCAGAATGATACCCTGGACAACTGCTGGCAGGAGGCTTCCGTGTGGTTTACCTGGTAATGATGCTTCCCACTGATCCCCCCCAGAGAGTTGGGGTTTCCTGCTAGCTAGGATTTCACCAGCACAGCTTGTATTTCCAACCAAAGGTCAAAAGAAAAAAATTTGATTCAGTGGAAAACCATTATATTTTCAATATGTAAATCCAAATAGAATATGGAAAACATATCATAGAATCTGGATTTAAATTCCAAAGGGGACAGTAGTATTCTTGTTGTAGGACAACTGTCTGCAATTCTCTCACTCTCACAGAATAAGTAATATTCTGTCTTTATTTTCTACCAGCTTGCTCCCATGGACTAGTCAGGTATGAATGAGTCTTTCTGGAAGCTGGATCTTTCTCAGATGTACTAGGCAAGAGAAAAAGGGTTCATTTTGTTGCTTGGGTCTGAAAAAAAAACAACTTTGACACTTCCATTTTGTGTCAAAACGCAGTATTATCTCCTAACTCTTTGTCCTTCAGAGGAAATGCTGGAGGCCTGTGTTGGCATGGGGATTACTAATGTGCTTCTATGCTCCATTAGCTCCTCTCGTCCTTTACTTTCCATATTCAGTTTGTGGAATATTTATGTTTGTTTTGCATACAACCTCCTTTGGCATTGCTCCAGCTGGTGCCTCTCATCTCCCTGCTATGTTATATATAGCACAGGAGTCTGCAAAAGGAGAGTGTAACAGCTCTCAAAGCGGTGGCTTCTAGGAATGTGCATAGGATGAGCAGATAACTCAGATATGGAGGGACCTCAGGTGGCCTCTAGTCCAATCTGCTCCTCAAAGCAGGATCTGCAGTGATACTCAGGGCATCGAAAAGATGCAAGGTGGAGACTAAGCAGCCTCTCTGGACAACCTTCTTCATCTGCCTGTCTTCTATTTTTATCAGGACTTCTTACCAGAAGGGTGACATCCAAACTCTTCCTGGATAGGTGTTCTGAGCTACTCTCTTGTAGGCTGAAACATCAACCAAGCTGGACAATACCTAATTTTACAAGGCCCCAGGCAATGTCCTTAATTTACTCTCACAATAACATCTCAATTACTCCTTCTTTGATGCAAGTAATCCAGCAGATACAATGCTGCTTGTTCCATGGATATTTATAAGAAGAAAAGGAATGGCCAGCTTTAGCAACAACTGACAAACCAAAGCAGTGTGTAGAAGACTGCAGTCATTTGCAAGGAGTGAGCAAGGTGAATTTTAATAGAGAAAATGGATAAGTAACACAAACTTTGCTTTATTCAGGTTTTTTGGTTTGTCAATATTGAAAAAAAAATCTCAAGAATTTTGTAGCTGGGTCATTCACATGTCCTAGGAGTAGCCAAGGCAATGACATCTTTCTACTTTAGTCTCATCTACTAGCTTTTACATTACTCTCCCATCTTTTTCTCACCTACATCTGTCCCTTCACTCTGTCTTTAGATTTTCAGCCATGGGAGTTAGGAACGAGAAGAGGGAGATATAGAAACTTTTGAGCTGAAAAAAGATAAATCCTGAAAAAAAAATCTCACAAATTATTTTTTTCTCCCAGAAATGGAAGTCAATTGCAAGAGCTGAAAAGATCCATTTTGAGTTTTGATAAATCCAGCATAATTCTTCAGGTTTGATTTGTATTTTGCACTGAAAATATGACATCATAACAGAGGGCCAGAGGAAGACCTCGTCACTGTATGTACCTGGGTGACTACCTATGATATTGACTGCACACTGAGGATCCTTGAAGATTACTTCTTAACAATAAATTACTTCTAACAATGAATTCTGAGATTCTTGAATGAAAGATGTTGGAGAAAAAAAATCAATACATTAGTATTACCAGCACACATTCTAGAGGCACGATGCTATCAGGCAGAACCAGCAGAAAGTTCTCACTTTGAAGGGTATCACGTCCTGGGCTTTGTGTCTATAGATAGTAAGCTATCCTCCTTCTTTTTTTTTTCTCTCTCTTACAGGTAAGGTTCATTTTATCTCTAGTTATTTCTCTTGAGGAGTATACACATAAACAAATCGCACAAAATTGTTGATGTAAATCCCAAAGAGCAGCAATGCATCTTCATTATAGTAATTATGTGGTTTATGACCTTTTTTTTTTTATATAAAACAGTTAGTTGAGCTTTAATTTAGGTTCAAAAGACAGCCAAGTGCTTATGGCAAAGACACCTGAGGAATTCAGTTAAAGTAAAACAAGAATTGTACTTAAGCATGTTAAAACTAGAACAAATGATCTGGATCAGACAACCCTATCACAGTTAGAGTTTCTGTCTGTGAAAGCACATCATCAGTCAGGTCTACTGACCCCACTGCACAAAGTGAGGAGGCAGGAGTCAGAAAACAGCCCCTGGTTCCATAAAACCAAAATGAGAAACAAACATCCTCCCCTAACAGCACACAGATGTATCTCTCTGATGTGTCTAATTAATTTTCATTTTAGTATCTTCAAATATCATCACTTGCAATTTACTTTTTTTGAAATGTTTCCTTAATTCTGGTGGTGCCTGCTGTGTGTTGCTGTCATTAATGGTCTGTCAGACTTTCACTGATAAAAAACACCTTGAGGGATCTGTAAAATGCCCTAACATTCACTCTGTGTAGAAATTCAATGAGTAAGATCTCAGTGAGCGAGTGGTAGAGAATAAAAGTGACAGGGACCAAAAATATGGACAAAGAGTAGGAGAAGAATAGAAGTTGATCAAAATGAAATGGAACAGAGTTGAGAAAGATGAAGCTGGAAAATCACATATTACTTGAAAAGTGTTTCACATGCCCTTCCTGTTATCCAGACTCAGCTTATTTTCAAAATCACATTTCTGGATATTTTTAGTGATTGAAGATTATAGATCAGAAACATCTTTTAAATATATTAAAAGATAAGAAGCTTTGCAGGAGAGGCATAGTAAACTTATGAAGGTCCCATGGTAATAATATGATATTTGTGATTTATTCATAAGTATATCTGTGTCATTCTTTGCATCTACACTGAATCAATGGAGTAAATAATGAAAACTAACAGCGCAGGTTACAAACCACACCACCTGGTAGCTGTTCTCAGGTAAATAATCTGTTATACTGCAATGAAACTGATAAATATATACAAGAAATCTGAACAGTGAGATCAACTTACTTCCAAGGAGAACTGTGGAAAACAATCCTTAATACATGGATTTTCCCCTTTATTAACAACCCTTATTTCATCTATTTCTTTCAAGCTTTTTTTTTTCCCTTTTCTAGTGTTCCCTATGTACAGGCCATGGTTCTCAGTCTGGTCAGGAGAACCATTATCCTCTGTTCACCAGTTTCCCAGAAGAACTTCCTCTATGCTTCAAAGACATTAACTAACCACTGTTCAGTATAGAAACAGAAGATAGTTTTTCTCTGAAAATATTAAGATAAAGATCTCTCAAAAGAGATATCAAGAGAGGAGTATTAGAATAGATGAAGAGGAGAATTAAGTTTTTATGTAAAAGAAGTCATGTGGGAACTATATAATTAAAATAGAGAAACAATCTTGACTGTGTTTTGTAATCATGTCGGCCAACAGCTATATGATTATGGCATTTTAGTGTCTGTGCAAACACATTTTACAGACTTTTAAAAACATCTTAATTTGTTTTGCTGCATTTTTTTCCTTATAAAATCAAAGAATTTTGTGCTCAGGAGCCCTGAAAATCATGTTATTCACTGGTCACTCAGATTCTTTTTAACTTTTGGTTCTTGCACAGCACACATCTTCCCCTCAAGGTCAAGAGCACCCAAGAAGCAAGCTTCTCACTGGGCTTGAAGCTTGATCAACTTTATCATATCACTCAATTGCTTGAGTTCATCAGATCTACAATCATGAACATTCAGTTCATCATACCCATAAAATTCACCAATAATCAGAACTGACCTAAAGTAAGGTCAAGCATGAATTTCTTCCCAGCATACCTGAGGGATGGCCACTCTAAAAAGGATTGTTTTATTCTCTGGAAGCCAGACAAATAGCAGTTTTGTGGCAATCAAAGACTAACAGTTCTCTGGCAAGTGGGTGAACATTTATCTCGACTGATTTTTTAACAACAAAAAAAGGAACACAGACAGGTAAATTAATTTATTCAGAAAACATTGGCTGTATTTTGTCTCACCTGCCTTTCAACACCTATAATGCAGATGTTAACATCACAGTCAGTGACCTACATCTCTCTTATTAGTCAAAGGAGAGAAATAGACGCCTTAGGGATGTGATTCATCTGACCTATTTCAGACAGATATTTACCTAGGAGATGAGTTGCACCCCAGACTTCAGTAAGTATATTGACTAGATCTCCACAAATAGTAAAGAACATGGGCTGATCAGTTCAGAACAGTAAATTTCATTAAATGAATCCTACTTTGTGTTAAAGTGCTAAGAGTCCTGTCAGCACTCCAGGTTCTATGCGCACAGTCTAGATAGTTTCCTCAGAATGTGAAGTTCCTTTACAGACACATTTTAAGGTGACTCGCAACTTTTATGTTCTATATTTCTTACTAAACCAAATTAACCCCTCATAATACCTTCTATCCTCCAAACTGTTGAGAAGGAATAGCTCTCAAGAAGGCCAATGCTTTAAAATGTTTGGCCCATCTACATTCATTCTCTAGTTTTAAAGGGTGGTAAAATAGAAAGATAATTTTCATGCAGTAACATTTCTGCAGCTTCCAATTGTTACAGAAACTGCTAAATCTAGCTAATATCTACACCTGATCAATTTTTTTCTTTTAATCAGAAAAAGTACATTGTGATAAAACATAAATTTCCTCAAATGCTAAAGGTAGATAATCTTTTTGAAACTTTTTTTTTTCCCCTAAAAGATCAGAACTCTTAAAATATTGCAAGAAATAAGACATCTTTGTTTTCTTCTTTTCTATGAATTAAAATACGCAGTTCCTCAGCAGTCCCTAAAATAAAATTTTAAAAATATTCTTCTGTAGCTACCATGCTTCCCATATTGATATAAAAAGCACTTTTGTTCTTTTTTTTCCTTTCAGCCAAAAACCAGAGGATGAGGGTCTTATGAGAACTCTGCATGCACTTCAGTTTTCTAATGTAGCACAGCAGGAGAGAGATACAGAGGGAAAGCAAGCAGAAATAATAACCAGAAGCTATAGGAATACTGGGAACATGAACCACTGGCATACAGGGAGATGAGAATCTCAGTATTCATCCTCTTGACTTTATTGTGTTGCACAGTAAGGTATTCAATCAGCTTTACTGTGTTAGTTGGTAGGGACTTTTGGAAGCCCAGTGGTGTTGGATGAGGATCTTAGGAGCTAGTATAATTTCCAGCTCTTTGAACAAGTTTCTGTTTCATTATCTGTCCTCTTTTTATATCTGTATAATAAAGTAAAATAATGAAATTGAAGTAAAATTGGAAGAGCTTTCTTTGGACAAATCAACCAAATTTGAAGCTATGCTTTTTGTTAATTTATTTACATCAGAAATGTCACAGCTGTTGTGGTCTAAAATTTATACTTGCATGCATGTGATAACAATTGGAATTGTTTTCTTGGGTGTGAAGATTTGGTTTCTGTGGTTATGTTAGCACATTTTGATGTATGATTCCTACTCACAGCAGAATAGCTTCTGACTAAGTTTCAGCATTAATTTTGTCAGCTTAACACAGAGGCCAAGGTAAGGTTATATATGTGCATGAATATGTGTGAATGTTAAGGTTTTCTTCATATTACTGAAGATGGAACAGCCAGAACATATATAAAAATAGGTTGTTTTCAGCAGATGTTGATATATAACTAACCTGATCTCCTTTTATGACAAGGTGACCTGCCTAGTGGATGAGGGCAAGGCTGTGGAAGTTGTCTACCTGGACTTCAGTGTTTTGCACAGCATTCTCCTGGAGAAACTGTCTGTTCATGGCTTGGATGGGTGCATGCTTCACTGGATGAAAAAAGAGCTGTCTGGCTAGGGCCAGAGGTTGGTGGTAAATGGAGCTAAATCCTGTTGGTGGATTTATTTGGGCCAGTTCTTAATATCTTTATCAGTGATCTGGTTGAGGGGATAGTGGGCACTCTCAGTAAGTTTGTAGACAATACCAAGTTAGGTGGATGTTTTAACCTGCCTGAGGGCAGGGAGGCTCTGCAGAGGGATCTGGACAGGCTGGATCAATGGGTCAAGGCCCATGACATGAGCTTCAACAAGGCCAGGTGCCAGCTCCTGTATTTGGGCCACAATAATACCATGTAACACTACACGCATGGGGAGGAGTGGCTGGAGAGCTGCCTGGCAGAAAAGGACCTGGGGGTGCTGGTGGACCAGCAGTGTGCCCAGGTGACCAAGAAGGCTAACAGCATCCTGGATTGTATCAGAAAGA